>NC_016088.4:35256677-35258452 GCF_000004515.6 Glycine max | reverse complement strand
TTAAAGATAATTTTAGCAAACTTAAAAATAATAATTTGGAGAGAAAAATGAGCCCAACAATTAATTCTCGAAAAGCACATGTGGGCGAGAGTTTATTTGGGTATATTAGTTAACTTTTGAGTTGAAGAATCAATTAGGTCCATTTTCTAGTTTCCAATGAATTTAGTACTTTTTATTTAATTAATTTAGATGTATTTTGATATGTATATTTTTAATTTATATTTTATTTTTAGGCTCTAACCATTATCATGTCAAATGAAAATTTGATTTTTCTCTTTTTATGAAAGCTTTCCTTAATTCTTGAGTTAAAAATTAAATTTAATCTTATCGATATAACTTATAGCAACCAAATTTTATGATTTATCACTCATCCTTTCACCTACTTTTTGAATGTGACATCAATAACATTTCCTAAAGTAATTAAAAATAATTTCCTAAATCTAAATTTTTTAAGGCGTTTTGTTTATTTTTCATGTTCATATTAATCAGTTTGAATATAATAACATTTTTTTGGGAGATATTATCTTTTAAATAAATCTCAATATTTCAAAGAATTAGTCTCTAATTCTTGGTCAAGACATAAAAAAAATCAATAAAAAGCTTTATTTACACTGCAACCATTTTAGTAGGAATAAATAACACTAAACAAAAAAAAAAAAACCTTTCTTACATTTCTCCTAAACTTCATTTTTCTTACATAGAACTTTACAATGGAATAACAATTATTGAAGAGAAACATCATCACTCAATACTGACTCCACATGCGAGTTGTGTGGACTGATGCTGGAAAGTGCAAATCACCTTATTTTTAGTTGTGACTCTCTTATCATATTTGGCAACTATGCTATAGTTGGCTTGGATTTCAATTAGTTCTGCCTATAGGTTGTTGTGGCCACTTTTGGATTCATTATGGCTTGATTAAAGGTGTAAAGTCTCGAGGTGTACTTATGTTCATTTGGGTTGCAGCAGTTTGGTCCATTTGGAATCACCGAAATGTTATCATTTTTCGAAACCAGCAGCCTTGTGCAGAGTATGTCATTGAAGAAATTAAGTCTAAATCGTGGGGATGGATTAAAGCTAAATACAAATGCTTTCAATCTTCCTATTATGAATGGCATTCTCAACCTTTCTTATGCCTTTCTGCAGGTTGCATAACTCACGACTAGTAGTGTAGGATTCAGATATATTGTGCTGTAGTTGTTAATTATGCCTTATGGTAATTGTTCTGTTTGTACTGGTGGTACTAAAACTTGTAAACTTAGTTGGTGCTGGTGTATTTACTGCTGCATTCTGCTGTTAGACCACTTCTTGTGGACTCTAACATGTTAATAAAATTTACTTTGTTGGCTGCTAAAAAAACAATGGAATAACAATGTTGGGAAGAAAATATTTAAGAGCTACTACTATGCTACGAAAATTATCATTGGAGAGCCTAAGAGATGTTAAATTAAAGGTTAAATTCTATGTAATCTCTCTATTTTTTAGAATAAGTATTTTTTGACATTTCCTCATATGACTATTAATTGATCATCTAAAGTCAAAATGTTAGATTTGATGTAAATGAAACTTATATGATAAGGACTTAAACGAAGTTAAAATAAAAAGAGTTAAATTCATGATCTTTTATTTAAAAATAAAATAATAAACTCTTAATATTTGTTTAGTTAATTTTATAAATGTTATTTTAAATGTATTTTTTATTATAAAATTTTATTTTGATATCAATTAACAAAAAAATCATTCTTATATTATTATAATTAAAAAAATACATAAAC
>NC_016088.4:34992139-35256577 GCF_000004515.6 Glycine max | reverse complement strand
GGAGTCTTAATAGACAAGACAATTCAAAAGCATGCAGAAGGTGTGAAACATAGGCTTACAGTGAAAGCTTTTCAAGACATCGATTATGCATTTAGAAGCAAGACTACCAGAAAGAAAGCTATTCAGGAGCTAGAAAGGCAGTCATGTTTTTCGAGTCAAAGTGCATATATTAGAAGTTGTGTGTGATCAAAAACATGATGTTGGAGTCATCAGAAGTTACACACGACTAAGGTGTCATTAGAAGTTGCATTGTAGGAGTGGTTTGTAAAGACAATTGTGTTTGGAAGCACTAATTCTGAAGCTATAAGTTCCTCATTATCCTTGAAGATTTTCAACCAAAGGAACTCGAAGAAGACATTGTACTGCAATTACAACAACATTTATAGAAGACACATTGTAGATCAATCATCAAAAGACTTCCCATGGTTCCTTAAAACCTAATATCATGAAAAGCCGTCAAAATTGGGCAGGACCCACAAGCCAACCCAACCCATGACGGGATCAAGTCGAGCTAGGTCGGAAAAGGGAAACAATTTCAAATAGTCTAGAAATGTAACCCAACTCATTTGCACGACGACCCCACCACATTACCAGTCACCACACTCTCTTGTGTCTCTCCGCTCTATCTTTCTCTCGTGTCTCATCTCTATGGCCTCACCACAAAGTCATCATGCCACCTCGGCATCTAACCATGTTGTTGTCGTCGTCGTCATTTTCCCTTCAACCCTCTTTATTGTATTTCCTTGTAGATAAAGCTGGTTTCATTTTCTGCTTGGTCATTCCTCTCTCTTTCTCTCTCACGTCTCTCTCGGTTGATTTTTCCTTTTAAAATAAACATTTTTTTAATGTTTGATGGGTTGGTGGGTAAACTCGTTTAACCTGCCAACCTACGGTGACCTGAGCCAAGCCAAGATTTTTAGCGTATAATAGTAAGTGTGTCGGGTTGGATTGACCCATTTATGAGTTAGGTCAAGGTAGGCCAGGCCCAATGGCTCGGGTTGGGCTGTTTTACGGCTCTAACATCATGAATAAAAAAGAGTTAATGAAAATAGAATTGAAATTAACTTAAGGGTGATTTAGGAACGATAACATTAAATAGGGAAAAAGTAGATAAATTTGTTTATTTTTAAGTCCAACATACAAAATAACTTTTTTACTTATATATGAGTCCAAAGTGAGTAGTATTTAAACTTTAAAAGTCTACTTTGTACTAAGACATTTTAAATATGTAAAAAAAATAAAACCTCTAATCAGGTAAATAGGTCAAAATTATATATAAATCAACGAGCTTGAATCTTTAAATATAATAAGAATTTAATATCAAAGTATTACATTAAAAAATAATATAAAAATACAGGTCTATATAAATTACAAAAATGTTCCCTAAGATCCGCACTAATTAAACATGCATTCCATCCTTTTTTTTAACCTACACAAAATTCCCCAACTTTTGTCTTCCTATTACAATAGCACCCATTACACCTCAAACAACATTAGCTCTTTACATGCCACTTGATAGTCATGTGTATTTTTTTTTTCTCTCTAAAATGTAGTGGGTGAAATTTTCCAGTAAGCATTACTAAAAATTTGGACAAAATTTGTATCAACAATTGCTACAAGAAAATTATAACTAGCTTCAAAATTTAGATTAAATGGATACATCCAAATAAATCAAGGACCCAAACAACTCATCAATTCAGAATTGAACATTATTAAACTAACTAAAAAATAATGTAGAAAAAGGAACCCAGAAACCCTTGTCCTCAAAATATGCTCCCTTCCATTTGAACCCTAGAAAGATATCAAAACCCAATAAAGAAACCAACCAAAAATGAGGATTAAGTAGATGATCACGATTAGAGGATCCACACACACCACTGACCCCTTCTTTGCCTTTAATCTAATCTCTTAGTTCTACCTTTTCATGAGTTCCACATCAAAATGGACCTACTTGCACCATCTAGACCCCTTGTGAATGCCAACAATCCTAGGTTCAACAAATCCATATCCTCCACAAATGACAACCTCGAGTTCACTTGCAATGAAGCCAACTCCAAAACCCAGCCTAAGATTCATGACAAAGGTCCCCAAAACATTGCCGACAACAATTCCAGTTGATCTTCAGGCATCCATCAACAACCAATTGATCTTTAGAAGTGTTTCTTATTGGGGTGGTGTGATTGTATATATGACGGGGGACGATTGTGGGTTTGGGTTTGAGTCTGATATTGGGTTTCTTGGGTCTGTGTTGATCTGGATTTTGATTTGCTTTTGAATTATATTTTGGTCTATGTTTGTCAATTTGGATTTTGATATGTGTGTGTTGTGTTGATGAGGATTGCCTGAATGGGATTTGGGTTAGGTCTGTGTTAATAATAGAGGGGATGGACATTATTGGATTTTCAATAAAAAGATCATGATGTTAATTAACAACATTAAAGGAGGGGAGGCCAAAGAAATGTAAAAAATGGAGAAGGTGCATGTATAATTAGAGTAAACATCAGGAGATATTACTATAATTTGCTTTTATTATGATTATTATTATTGTTGTTGTTGTTGTTGTTGTTGTTGTTGTTGTTGTTGTTGTTGTTGTTGTTGTTGTTGTTGTTGTTATTATTATTATTATTATTATTATTATTATTATTATTATTATTATTGTGATTATTGTTATTGTTAAATGGTTAACTGAAACATTATCAATATAAAAGTATTTTTTAAAAGGTTTGACACTCAAAAGGCCATATAATCTTTAATAAAACACCCATAGATTTTTAAATATCTAAAACAATATAAATAAGTTTAAAGTTTAAATGGCATAAAACATCCCATGTCACATCTATCAAAGCATGGCACATCCGAACTAAAAATGTAATCAAGGCTAATGTCTCCTCATTAGGATCCTCCCGGAAATTACTTGAGACAGAAAACGTTGAAGAACTCACAAAAATAAGGTTGTGAGATATGTCTTACTACATGCTCGCAATACAACTAAACCATAGAGATAGGTAGACAAACGCACAACATATGACACTCCTTGATACTCATAAACAATTATATTATCATCAAATGCACATATATTGTAATGTCTCTTCATTTATACTCCATATGCATGTGATACCAAACTAACACTAGAAGTAAGTAGCTTAGGATCGAATGTTAACCATAAAAAGCATCATCAATACTGATGCCTTTAAAATAACATCCTTTCACTAGGATGATGTCCTCTAGTGATTAGTCAGGATGACATAGCTTTCGAACTATGCCCTAACTCATGGGATTAGTATGAGCCACTGGAGTTTCCACACCGAAACTTAGTTCACCCTCAAGGTCCAAGCTAAGCCTTTCTTAGAACTCCACCATCCAGATTTATGTTTATCTTCCTCTCTCCATGATAAATTTGTATTTGACCTTGTTTATTCATGAGTTTGTGTGTCAAATTCATGCATTATTGGTTTATTTTATTGGTAAAACTCATGTATAGGTGCTATTTTGTGCAACACATGTGTTTGGAAGTTAAAAGAGGAAAAAAAAAGTTAGAAAACTGCATATTTTGGCTCATTTGAAGATTATGTCAATTTGACCATGGCCACACTAGCCTGACAATAATCATACTGAGATCTCCACGACCACATGCTAATTTCTTTTACAAAATTTGACCATGGCCATTGTCAGTTCACCATGGTCGTGGTCACATTGCCAAGGCCATACTGAGATGACATGGCCACACATTGATTTTTATGAATTTTGTGAAGATGGCCACACTCAATTTACCATGTCCAAGTGTGGAATTTCTCCGAGAATTTCACCTCGGTCGTGGTCACTTAACCACAACCATGGTCCACACGAGGCTACTATCACTTAAATTTTATCCTATAAATAGTGTGGTTTAAAATAGAATCCCCATCTTTTTCCTTTGAAGCGTGATTTTGGGATTTTCAAGGGAAAAGAGCTCCTTGAAAGCACCTGTGGCTACAAAGGAGCATGGAGATCACAACGGGGGTCCTTTTGGTCTAGGATTATGATGTAGTCATACCTCTTATACCCTTATTTATTTCAATAAATACCTCAATGTTATTCAATTAAATATCTTTTATCATTCGTTATTGTTATATATGGATATGATCACTCTAAAACCTAATTGGTTACATAGCAATGATCATTTGTGTGTGATTAATTGACCTAGAAAGAGATTATTTTGCACCAACATGCATGATCAAACTTGTTGGATAACTTATAGTGGATTAACTTAATTGGTAATCATCCCTGAGAATTAGGAATTTATCCCCTTACCTAAATTAATATTTCTATGATCAATTGGATATTGATTTAGGATAAGGAGCATTATTAAACCTATATCAAAGGCTAGCAATTGAATAGGGGAATAGCGATGATTGATTTAATTGGGGGTTAACGGAATTGAATTGGGTAAAAGGGGGTATGCGCGAATGCATAATCCTAGGCTTCTCATTATAACTGTTTCTCACAAAATTCTTTTGTTTTAATTCTTCTTTTCGTTAAAGAGTAAAATTGATCAAAAACAATCTTTATTAATTTGATAAAACTCAAGTTTCCTAGTTATTGCTAAATTGATTATTTGGAAACATAACTGGTCATCTGGGTTCGATATTCAGACATATGTCCATTGTTACTATTGCATGGAGTACATTTGCCCTTATGCATCCTATTTTTACGCATCAAGTCTCTGGTATCATTGTTGGGAACTAGTTGTGTAGTTCATAGGTAATTGGTTTTGTGAGAACTTAACAATTTTGTTCACAGTTTTTATTTTTCTTAAATGTTTTTTGTTTATTTCTTTTTTATTTAAAACATAATAATTTTTTGTTTACTATTTTTATTTTTTCTGCCAGTTGTGTTTGATCCCTTTTTCTTGTGTTTATAGTGTTGTTGAAATAACAAGGGCAATGGTTGAAGTTGTGGTAAACGATCACGTGAAGACATTGATGGACTATCTCACTCCCAAGGTGGGAGAAACCAACAACATACAATTACCAATTCTACCTTAAGGGGTGATATTTGACTTCAAACATAGGTTCCTCTAGATGATTGAAAGCAACCAAGTCAGTGAAGCTGCCCATGAGGATCCTATGATGCACTTGAGGTGGTTCTTGAGGTTGTGAGATACTATCAAAAACTCAATGTCAGCAAGTAGTACATTAGGCTTGTTGCTTTTACCTTCTCTCTAAATGGGAAAACATGCGAGTGGCTTAATGCACTTCCAGAGAACAGTATAAGTAATTGGGCCCAATGTTCCAACATTTTCCTTCAAAGGTACTTTTATGTGATGAAGACTTGATAAACTTCAAAGGGACATTGAAAATTTGGCTCAAAATGAACTAGAAAATTTATTAGAAGCCTAGGAAAGATTCCAAGAGTTGCTTAGAAGTTGCCCACATCATGGGTTCAACCAATAGAGAAGAGTGCATATTTTCTATGGAGGGGTGTCCTCTCACAACAGGACTAACCTCAATGCTGCATGTCAAGGCAATTTGATGATGAAATCACCATTTGATGCCATCAAGATCAAAAAGGACATGTGCTCCAATCCCTACAACAATTTAGGGGATAAGAGAATCATGAAGATGCCAATAAACTAGGTGGAAACTAAAGCATCTACTTTTGGCCTTGGACAACAGATTCAAGCACTGCTTAAGAAGATTGAGACTCTGATGAAGAACCAGTCCAAGGTTCCTAACTCTACACCTCCCTAGCACAGTTGTGATAGGTGTAGATGCATCCATGGGCTAGGAAAATGCATAATGGGAAGCGAGGTAGCCCAAGCCATGGATGAGATTAACTTTTGAGGGGGAAGGAACAATGGTTATGATCAATAATCCAACAACAATTACAACCAGGGGCAAAACTGCAGCCATGGTCAGATTCAAAACTTGTATAGGTCACCATGCTTGCAAAATCAAAGGCATATATAAGAGGAGGAATGACCCAACTTGTAGTAGATGTTAATGCAACACGTAACTCAAAATAATTAGCAGGTGAAGCTCATGGAGTCCCAACTTGCTACTATACAAGCCCTTTTATCTCAAAGATCTCCTTGCACACTTCCTTCCCAAACTAAAGCTAATCCTAAGAAGGGGGAAGCAAATGTTGTGAGTACTAGGAGTGGACGGCCTATGACAGAGCATAAAAAGAGGGAAAAAGCCCTTTATCACACAAAAAAAAAGGCTCTTATTGAAGAAGGCCAAGAGGCAAAAAAAGAGGGTGAGAAGGGGGTACTGACACTTCTTCGGGTAAGTATTCCCTTCTCTTAAAGATTGAAAGACTCAGTCAGGATTAACAGTTTGCTAGATTTGTTGAAATGCTTTAAAAGGTACACCTTAATATTCCATTCGCTGAGGCAATTGCTCAAATGCCAAAGTACACCAAATATTTAAAAGAAATTATTTCAAATAAAGAAAAGTTGGCAGACATTGCTATAATT
Organism: Glycine max; assembly: GCF_000004515.6. Lineage (NCBI taxonomy): Eukaryota > Viridiplantae > Streptophyta > Magnoliopsida > Fabales > Fabaceae > Glycine > Glycine max. Next base: position 35,250,120 of record NC_016088.4, on the reverse strand, counting down.
GGCCTTAAGGAAAAGTGCTTTGTTGTGGTTTTAAGAAAGTTGTCACCTAAGCTTAAAGATTCAGGGAGTTTTTCAGTCCCTTGTACTATTGGCAACTTGCAAATTAATAGAGTTTTTTAGTTCCTCTGCACTTACTCTTCTTGATATCGTGAGTCCTATCCTCACCTCTCATAGGCTAGGTCCCTTGCCAGCAAGACACAAGTTAAGCTCATTCTTGCATTTCAAAAGCTAGGTCACTCATCTAAATAATGTCTAGTCAAACCCATAATTGCACACATCATAATATGCACTCACCTACATATATATAGTCCAAGCAATCAACATTATTCATGCTCATTAGGATTCTTATAGCATAAAGTCACATTTTTTTCTAACTCAGCCACAAACTTTGTTGAGAATAATGATAAGGCCAACCTCTTTACCTACGACTACTATCGATACAATGAGTGAGATAACTCACTCCCCCTTACCTAAAAAAGATGAATACCACAACAAGAGGGTTTGATGGAAATTGCGTTAATCATTCAATCATGGTAAGAACTACATTCCTTGTGAAGTTCCCCCTAATGGCTCTAGAAGGATGATATGTGTCGCAACCAACCCTTTTGCGGGCGAGCGAGGCGAGGCTCACGGGTGCATCTTCCAAAGGAGGAAAATACGCGGAGTCGCCACCAATGTTTATTTGTGGAAAACATCGGAAAAACCGAAGGAAACCGGTCATGAAGAATATTCCAGATTCGAGAGTTGTATTTACATTTGAGGAAGGTATTAGCACCTCTCACGTTTGTCCCAAAGGACAACAGCCTTAAATTAGAATTGTGTGAAATTGCGTATCTAAACTTTTATTTCTTTTTAATTTTTGAGGTCGACAAAAGCAGAGCTCTTGCTCCTACGTACCCTCCATCGAAGAGGAAATCAGACCTACGTAGTTCTTTCTAAAGGGCGAATCAAGCGATTCTTTTTACTTGGAAGGTGGTCCTTTTAAGGCGTTGGACCTTAAAATGATCCATTTTTACTTGGTGAGAAAAACTGAGGTATCGAACCTTAAAATCCTTTTTAGTGATTTTTTGCGGACGAGCTTGACTTTGCGAGTTGATTTTAGCCTTAGTTTCACTTTAGTTATTAGTCAATTCAATTAAGAAAGAGAAATCCCAAAGAGAAACGTCCGATTGATTTTTTTGGTTTATTTTACTAAAAGATATTTTTTTATTATTATTTTACCTATTTTTGGTTTCCAACGTGATTATGGCATGACCGAACGGTCGGATTTTATTTTAACAGAAATTAACGGATATTACAATTCGAATGATCGGTGGAAATTTATTTTATTTTTTGATTAGGCGAGAAAATGACTTAAGTAAATTATTAAAGCACGTCAAAAGGGGATACGGAAAGTAAATGAAATGAAAATAAAAGCACGCAAAACAAGTGGGGACCACTAAGGGTACATAGAATGAATTGAAAAGTTTGATTTCGGGAACTTACCAGTTGAAGACCGAAGAACGACGAAGAACAGTTGAAAATCTTCGCGAAATCACCCACGGAAACGTTACGGAAGCGCCTCGGCTTGGATTTTCTTCACGAAAACAATTTTCCTCACTAATTTTAAGTGATTACGAAGTACCAGAAGGGCTGAACCCCTTTCACCTTCACTCCTCCCTCTATTTATCGGAAAATAGGGGAGGAGCTTGCCACCCAGCTCGCCCAGGCGAGCCAGGTTGCTTCCTCCAGAAGCAACCGCCTTCTGGAGGAACATCCTGGAAGGCCCAAGTGGGTCTAGTTTCTATTTGCACCCCCCTTTTTTTACTAAATACACCCCCCTTTGCTTTTTTTGGTGATTCTTTTTCCGTAACGTTACGAAACTTTACGAATTTCGTAACGATACTTGTTTTCTTTCCGTAAGGTTACGAAACCTTACGGATCATGTAATTACTCCTTTTTTAGCTTTCGGAATGTTACGAAAACTCACGGATTGCGTAACAATACTTCCTTTTGATTTCTGACATGTTACGGAATTTCACAGATTGCGTAACAATGCTTCCTTTTGATTTCCGCCAAGTACCTCGAAGCGGTCAACCAAAGGTTGCATGCCATCACACAATAGTCCCCGGACGAAATTAGGGTATGACAGTTGCCCCTCTTTACTTACCTTTTATCGGAGATAAGAGGAAAGCAAAGATAAAACCCTGATTTCGTCTGTCTTCGCCCTCTCCGTGATTAGTCTATGACGACTCTCGTCTCTCTTCCTTCTTTCTCTGCACAACACAAAACAAACACAAACAAAAGACACCAAAAACATAATATATACATATACACATGTTTGGCAAAGGAACCGATCGAGAAAATAACAAAAAACCATATTTCCCAGTCACCGGAGGCTCCATGCTTGATAACGGAGGACGCATGAACAGTGCTAGGCAATCAATTCATGGGAATCCGAATAGGATGGTGGACGATACATGAACAGCGCTAGGCAATCAATTCGTGGGGCTTCGAATAAGATTTGAGGGTGGAGGATAGGCGAACAACGCTATGCAATCAATTCGTGGGGCTCCAGACTCGATGCTGGAGGATGCATGAATGACAATCAATTCATGGGGCTCCAGATAAGATTTGAGGGTGGAGGATAGACGAACAGCGCTAGACAATCAATTCGTGGGGCTCCAGACTCGATGGTGGAGGATGCATGAATGACAATCAATTCATGGGGCTCCGGATAAGATTTGAGGGTGGAGGATAGACGAACAACGCTAGGCAATCAATTCGTGGGGCTCCAGACTCGATGGTGGAGGATGCATGAATGACAATCAATTCATGGGGCTCCGGATAAGATTTGAGGGTGGAGGATAGACAAACAGCGCTAGGCAATCAATTCGTGGGTCTCCAGACTCGATGGTGGAGGATGTATGAATGACAATCAATTCATGGGGCTCCGGATAAGATTTGAGGGTGGAGGATAGACGAACAGCGCTACGCAATCAATTCGTGGGGCTCCAGACTCGATGCTGGAGGATGCATGAATGACAATCAATTCATGGGGCTCCGGATAAGATTTGAGGATGGAGGATAGACGAATAGCGCTAGGCAATCAATTCGTGGGGCTCCAGACTCGATGGTGGAGGATGCATGAATGACAATCAATTCATGGGGCTCCGGATAAGATTTGAGGGTGGAGGATAGACGAACAGCGCTAGGCAATCAATTCGTGGGGCTCCAAACTCGATGGTGGAGGATGCATGAATGACAATCAATTCATGGGGCTCCGGATAAGATTTGTTGGCAGGTCCGAATGGTCCACCGGGTTTTTCACCTAAAAAGGTGAACATGCTGTAGCAAGGAAAAATAAATCATTCACGAGAGCACCATATTTTAGAGAAACAGTATACCCATGCCAAAAGCAATTTTCCTTGTAACCAAAAATGAAGGGCAAGATGTCAACATTTAGCTTTTAAATGAACATTCAGGGGAAACGTCGGGTCAAACTGAAACTGGGAATAAAATCACTCATAGTGTATAAAAACTCACACAGGTAAGTGTTTTACCCTAATTCCAAACCATAGCTGCACCAGGACTTTATTTTGCACATGATTTCCTATCGAACCAAAAGATCACACACACGATCACGGATCAAATAGGATTTTCTCGAGGGTAGTGTTTTTGGAGAGGAAGCTGGGTGTTTCGGTCTTTTCCTCTTTGTTTACGTGGGGCGGGATATCGCCAGTCGAGAGCGACTTTAAACGGCAATCCCAAAGAAAGAACTACTCCAAAAATGGGTTTTCCTTTGTCGGCAGTCATTTACCCTGCCAAAAATTTATCTGGTCAGAAGATCTTCTGTTCTCTTTCCTGATTTCCTGTATTGATCGGGAATTATTTTGTTTTTCCTTCGATCTCTTTTTTCTTTTTACTTTCTTCCGATCTTCGATCGGGAATCCTTCTTTTCCTTTTCTTTTCTTTCTTTTCATTTCTTCCTTTCCGATCCTTGATTGGGAATTCGGGTTTTAGCATTCGTTATTCGCTCTCCCTTGAGGAGATTCTGCTATCCTTTTCTTCGGGGGAAAGGATGAGGATTCTTTTCATGGGCCAAGGTTCAAAGTAGCTTAAGGTTGTGTCTCAACATGGTCTTTTCATCGTGCGAGCCCGATTTTGATATCTGGGGCAAAACAAATTTGTGTGTCAAGGTGTCGGTCTCGGGTTGAATTTCCATATTATCTCCACGAGGCACGTGTAACAATGATGATTTGGGAACAACGTGCAAAATTAGTCATGGCTACAGCTAGGTGGGTACTCAAGCATCCAGTTTATGGCATTGTGATACTAAGGCTTGGGATTTACACAAGTAGACCCAATATTTCCAAATTATGTTCTTTCATCGGTTCAACGAATCCATCCATTCTTATCTCGGTTATTCCGGAAAATAAACTCTTAGCGTCAGTCTCTTGTTTCCAAAAGATATGTTTGCTCTCTACGAATGATTTATGCTTCCTATGACCATAACATGCCGACCTTCGAGGTCTTTCTTTCTTTTTCTTTTTTGTTTCATTTTTTATGTTTGCAAAAACTGTACATCCATCGCCATCTATGAGAAAAACTTTTTCTTTGTACACCTACATTCCTATACACGTCAAACTTTTTCTGTATACACACGCATTAAAAACTCTTTCTCTTTATATCAACACGGTCTACATAAAAACTCTATTCCTGTTCAAAGATTTCTTTTTCGTTTGTTTTCAACATACACTCGTGGTTTATACAAAAATTTCTTTATATACACTCGTTGCTTACACACAAGAATTTCTTTTCACGCATTATTTACACACACACAAAATCTTTCCATACACGTTTTACATATAAAAAAACTATTTTCTTTTCTTTATATATAGACACGACATTTGTTCACAACGCCTCTTTCTTTTTCTATTCATGATTTTGTTCATTTTTTTTTAGGACGACGTTCCTATAGGAAAACCCTACAAGGTTCCGGAATTTCAACAAACATTATTGACAATAACGAAGTAAGCACTAACGCAAAGTCCAAACAACATGTATGCACAAAACAAACGACGATCGAAAAAACAAAACAAACATTAGTCCCTCAAGTCATAGAAACAAGATAACATACAAATGATAAATGATGGAACATACGAATTTGGGGGATCCCACGGTCATGTGGCTCCGCATGCCACCAGACTCTTGGGTCACGGTAACAAAAGGTGGGGTGGTCGACAAAAGCAGGGCTTTTGCTCCTACGTATCCTCAATTTGTGATGAGGAACTCAGACCTACGTAGTTCTTGATAACTGTGAGACTAAAAATAGTCTCGGTGTTTTCTTCACTAAAATGCGAACATGCTTTAGTAAAGAGACAAAACTTCCAACTGATCAGAGCAACATATGTTTTTTGGATGAAAAACAATGTGACTATCGGTGAATGAGAGTATGCTGATGAAATTTTCTCATAACCGTAAATGAGATTTTGGATGTTAGCATTTCATTTCTAAATGACCATTTAGAGGAAGCACTGGGTTCAACAAAAATAGAAGAAAATCACTCAAAGTGTATCAATCTCACACAGATAAGTGTTTTATCCTAATTCCGAACCATGGATATGTCATGACTTGATTTTGAAAATCATTTCCTATCAAATCAAAGATTACATGCGTGATCATGGATCAATGGGACTTTTCTTGGGAATGGTTTGTTTTCTTGGTGGGAAATTTGGCTTTGATTGTTTTTGGCCTTTTCCTTTTCTATTTTTGTTTAGTGTGAGGCGAACAAGTCATCGACGCACAGGATTTTGGTTGGCAATCAAAGGGAGAGGACCACTTTAGATCGTGGTTTCCTTTCTTTTCTCATTTACTTGGTGACAATTCTGTATTGTTCAGATGTTGTCTGGTCCAAAGACCTTTCTGCATATTTCTTCTGTTTTCTTCCGATCCTTGATCGGGAATTTTCTTTTTTTTTTTTTTTTCTTTCTCCCCCTCTTTGATTGGGAATTTTCTTTCTTTCTTTCTTTTTTTGTTTTCTTTCGAGGGCAAGGATTGACATTCTCACCCTGGGTCAAGGTTTATGATGAGTTGGGATTTTGGCTCAAGACTTGTAGAATGGTTGGTCATGATATATGTCAGGGTTTGGCCAGCGGTTCGGGGATAAAGGGGATGTCCCACATTATTTCCATGATACACATGCAACAATGATGATTAGGAAATTTTATGCAAAACTGGTCATGCATGCACCCATGTGGACACTCAAGCATCAAGTTTTTATGGTCATGTGACACTAGGGCTCAGGATTCATTTTTCCTATTTAAGTCAACTCAGTGCTTCCAAAACATGTTCTTTTATCAATTCATGCATTCATCCGAGTCCATTTTGGGCGTTCGGGAAAATTTTCACAGTATTCACCCTTCAGGTGTATACACATTTTTTCCAAAAAAACTGGTTATGATCAATGAATCTTTTTTCAAAGAAAAGCTGGAAGTTATTTCTCTTCAAAAGCATGTTAGCTTTTCAGCTGAAAGATATATTTTGTTCTCTTTTTGTTTTTGTTTTTGTGTTTTTTTTTTCATGAGGTATTTTGCTACCTAAACATGTGTATATTTTTGTGAGGTATTTTTGCTATATACATGCGTATCCAAGGTATCTTGCTACCTAAAAATACAGGTATATATTTTGTGAAGTATTTTTTTGCTACATACACACATATCTAAGGTATTTTCACTAACTAAACACACATACATATATTTTGTGAGGTATGACTATCCTCCGAGCTTGTGCTTGTTTTATTTAAATTCCTAGGATCATGAGCAACTAGGTGTGTCCTACTATGACTTGAAAAATAAAAGTGATCAAATAACAAGCAGAGATTTAAAAGGTACTAGGTTGCCTCCTAGTAGCGCTTCTTTAACGTCTTGAGCTGGACGCATGATGACTTGTCGATCACGGACCTAGTACTTTGCTTACCTTTGGCTTTGGACTTGGTCACCTATTGGTCGGCCATGTGTCATAGGCAATACTCTAACCTTTTTGTGGATGAGCTGAGGGGCTCTGGAGGTGGCGGCGGTGCATTTGTTGCCTGTTGCTGGCCATCCCCAAGCTGTTGTGGTGTCTCGCCCTGTGCCTGCCTGGGGGCGCGGTACTTCTTGATGAAAGCCCGGTTAATGGGGGGCCTAATGACCTTGATGGGGGCGACGGGCGCTTCGTAGAACTGACAAAGGCCCGTAATCAGAGCTAGAAACCCTAGGACCCTGTTGGACTTCTTCGGGTCCACTGGGTGTCTTGCGGGGGCGATCCCTGCAAACAATAGATGACATCAGAAATTAGTTGAGCGATGTGCATACTTACCTATGTCATGATGGCATGACCTTGCTGGGGGGGACAGGCACCCTGTAGGATCGACAGAGGCCCGTAACCTGAGCTGGAAACCCTAGGGCCCTGTTGGACTTCTCCGGGTCCACTAGGTGTCTTTGTGGGTGCGATTCCTACAAACAATAGATGCTATCAGAAATCAACTGAACGAAGTGCTTACTTACCTATGTCACGATGGCATAACCTTGCTGGGGGGACAGGCACCCTGTAGGACTGACAGAGGCCCGTAACCAGAGCTGGAAACCCCAGGGCCCTGTTGGGCTCCTCCGGGTCCACTGGGTGTCTTGTGGGCGCTACCCCTGCAAATAATAAATGACATCAGAAATCAGTTGAGCGATACGCATACTTACCTATGTCGGGATGCCATAGACCAACCGATACTTTCGCAGGGGGAGATCGGCATTGCGGTCGCTGGGCAGAATGTTGCTAAGTAGCAACGTCATCTATCTCTGTGTAAGAGTGGTCATGTTGGTGCGCATGATCTGCACTCGTCTCTTTGCAGTGGCACGGGTGAAATCTTGCCCCGGTATGCACAGTAGCTACGCGATAGCCTCCTCCTCTGGTTGTGCTCGCATAGTTGGTCGCCCTCCAATATCAGGGGGTAGTCCAGGAACTGATAAAGGAAACTACTGGCCCCATAACCGGGAGCGCAAGTCTCGGTTAAACATTTAAGGGCAGAGGACCTTAAATTCTCTTAAGGCGCAGATGTGGAGCCCACTGAAAGTGAGAGCGCGTAGCCCTCTGTAGGCGAGGACGTGTAGTCCTCTGAAGTGGAGGACGTGTAGTCCTCTGAAGGTGAGGACGTCTAGTCCTCTGAAGGCGAGGACGTCTAGTCCTTTGACGGCGAGGACGTCTAGTCCTCTGAAGGCGAGGGCGTGCAGCCCTCTGAAAGTGAGGACATGCAGTCCTCTGAAGGTGAGGACGTGTAGTCCTTTGAAGGTGAGGATGTGTATTCCTCTGAAAGTGAGGACATGTAGTCCTCTGAAGGTGAGGACGTGTACCCAAGGGTTCAACCTTATGAGAAAGCAAGAGATCGACTCATCGAGAGGGCCGGTCATCCCAAATTCACAAGATTTGGAAATTAGATGTAGGAAATCTATGTAGTTAACATGATTTTTAGGGATGCAGATGCATGCAACCTTTGTCGTGAAAAAATGCAATGTAATGGAAAGTGTGGACTTCATATGAAACAATGCAATGTAATGGAAAGTTGTACAATGTTCATGACATTCTTTCCTTATTTTGTGATTTTGATTTTGATTTAATTAATTAATAATTTTTTTATTTTTTTATTTTTGGAAAACACAGATTGACTGTCCTTTTGAAAGAGGCGATAATTCATGCAACCTTATCCTATCTTTGCAAATCTCTCCGGAAACTCCCTCAGAGTGTTTGTTCTGTTTGATTTAGTCACTTGACCATTTTGGAGTGACGACAATGGAGTCGTTTGACGTTTAATCAATCCATTGAAATTACAAGGTTTGTCCCTTTTTTTTTGTTTAAAAACATTGACGGGTGAGAACTTTTGATCTGCTCCTATGTTCACTCAATGCCCCTCATTGCCCCAGTGTAAGGCTTTGAGGTACCAATTGTTATCTTTCGTCATGACCTTGTAGCTGGGAACCTATTAGGTGAGAACTTCTAATCTGCCCCTAGGTTCGCATGAGGTTTATGCATGGTGATGCAATCCTCCCTAGGAAGGGACCAATCACTAGAACCATGAGCAAGAGGCTCCAAGAAGATTGGGCTAGAGCTGCTGAAGAAGGCCCTAGGGTTCTCATGAACCTTAGGGTAGATTTCTGAGCCCATGGGCCAAGGTTGGGTCCAATTATCTTTGTACATATTAGACTAGGATGTCATTATATTTGGTCCTTGTATATAAGGCTCCATATTGTAGGTAGGGTACCCTAGAAATATAGGATTTTTCAGCCCTTGTATTTTTGGGCACCTAGACTAGTTTTTGTATTAGGGGTAGTTTTGTAATTTCACATGCACTAAGTGGATATTTGATGTGTGTGGCTGGAAATAAATTTAATTGAATTGGTAGAAGCCCAATCCAATTAAATTTTAGAGGGGGAGGTGAGCATTTGCTTACTACACCCCATTGCCACATCATATAGTCACACTTTGTGCATGTCCTTCATGCTTTTCATGCCTCATGACACCTAAGCACACTTAGTGGAGAATCTTGGAATTGATCTTGGATTAGTGGGCTGAACCATAACTAAAATTCACTAATCATAATTAGTGAAATTTTGGCTCCAAAGTTTGGCTCCACAAATTCAATTTCAAATTCAAGTGAAATTTGAATTTCCCTCCAATTTTGTGTGACACTTAGGCTATAAATAGAGGTCATGTGTGTGTATTTTTTTCAACTTTGATCATTTGAATATTAACTTCAGATTTCAGAGCTCCTTTTGAGCACAAAATTTCGTGCTCTTCTCTCCCTCTCCCTTCATTCATCTCCTTCTTCCTCCAAGCTCTTATCCATGGCCTCCTATGGTGGTGAGCTTCTTCTAGACTCATCTTCTCCTTGAAGTGGCGTCTCCTCTCTCTCTTCCTTCTCCATTCCGCTGCCATTTATCTTCCAAGAAGCAAAGGAATCCATTGATGAAGAAGATCCTAGGCCTACAAGCTCCAATGGAGCTTGCATCATGTGGTATCAAGAGCATCTTCATCTAGGTGATGTTCTTTTGCTTCCTCTATCTTTTTGTTCGGTGAATTCTCTTTAATTCCTTGTTATTCATCTTATTCTCCATGTATATCCTCCATTGTCTTGTGGTTTGGTGCTGTTTAGAGTAGATTCAAAAAAAAAAAATAAACCGATTAAATCTTAGATCTACACTTGTTCTTGCATTTCTATGGTTCAAATTTTGTAGATCTACTCTTGAATCTTGTTTTTGTGTTGATTTTAGGTTCTATCATTTTTCATTCATAATATTCTTGTGCTGAACCTTAGATCTAAATTTTCTTCCAAAATATTGATTAAAAAAAAACACAAAAATCTAAGTGTAAATCACTTAATCCATGTTGTCTTAGAGTCATGTTTAGTCATAGTAATTGTCACATTATGTTCTAAGTTTGTGTTGAATTTTATTTTGTTGATTGAATTCTAGATACATTTGTTCATGTATTCTTGTCATTCTTAGCCTATCTTTTGAATTTTGAGTCTAATTCATGCATGTTATTTAGTTCATAACATGTTCTAAATCAATTCCTAGAAGTAGTCTTGTTCTTGAACTCTTTTTTGTTTTCTAAGATTCCTACATGATGCCTATGATGAAGTTGAGTTGTGGTGCTGAGTTGTGGCTGGATTTGTGAATCAAATAAGTCTTAAGCTCTCTTGAATTGTGTTATTCAAGATAATTGAGCATAAGCAAACACAAATTGTAACTATCCAAGCCTTAAGCAACATAAACACTACTCTTGATTTCTAGGTTGAAATCGCTGGTGCTGGCAGCTTGAACATACAAAATTGTATAAATTACTGGGAATTGGTCACAACGATTTTTGAGCTGAAAGTTTTACTGAATTTTCTAGACATCTGGAAAAAAATTATAGAAAAAGAACCAAGCGATTTGGATTAAAGGAAAAAATAATAAAAATCACACAAGTTGGCAGAAAAATCAGTGTCCAGGAAAAAAAAAGGAAAAGTGAAAGGAAAGTGTGCTTGCTATTTTGGCTCAAAATTTGTTCTATAATTGGTGCCTATTTTATACCAATCCTAGTTCTGAAATTTCAATTGAAAATTATTGTGAAAACAAGTGCCAAAACTAGAGGTTTCTTGAGTCTTTTTTTTTTAGAGTTTTTTCTACTCTACTCTAGAGCCATTCTAGGTTTCTCTTTGAGTCCTAGCTTGCTTTTTTGTGCTTTTCATTGCTTTAATTGTTGAATAATCTTTGGAAATTTGTCTTGTTAAAACTCTATTGGTTTAGCTTTCATTTCATTTTTTTTGGTCTTTGGTTATTGCTTGTCTCTTTGTTTCCTTGCTTGTGAGTTGCCATATAGGGAATTGGAAAGGAGGATTGGTGCCATATCTTGAAGAATTTGAGTCAAGAAGAAAGGGGCCAACCACCTTAAGAGCTATTGGACTAAGAAGCACTCCAAATTGAGTGAAATACTCAAGAGAGAATAGCCACCACAATTGAGGACTTTTTTTTTGTAATTTTGTAATTGGCAATTTGTTTTGTTTTCAAATACTCAAGAGAGAATAGCCTTTCATTGGAAGTAAGTTGGGAGCCTCCAATAGGTCACCCTACTTCCATTTGTGTGTAATAATTTTAGGCAATTTTCCCTTAGGATAGTGAGTGTTTTGTTGGGAACCTTAAATGAGGTCATCCAAACACTCTTAGGATCCGCCTAGTTTGCATTTCTTGCACTTTAATTTCTTGCTTACTTTCATAGCTTATTTCTTTTACCCTCCATAGTCAAACCACCTAGATAGCTTGCCTTTTACCAATTAGTTTTTACCTTATCTTTCACACCTCTTTTAGTGTTTATTTTGGCTAGTTTCAACCATAGTTTCTTTTACCTTTTGTTTTCAAACCCCCAACAAGAAAGAACCATAACTTAGGAACCAACATGAGTCTTCATTCTTCATCTAGTGTTAATGGTGAGGGTTCTACTCCTAAGGACCCCTTGTATAAGATATTAGATGAGTTGAGATCCCTTAAGTTGTGGAAAGAAAAACAAGAGAGAAAAGAAAAAGGTAAAAAAAAGTGGAAGAAATATGTCAAGATGAAAGAGAGAAAATAAGAGAGGAAGAAAGAAGAAAAATAATGAAAGAAATGAAAAGAGAAAAACATGCCTCCTATAGTAGTCATGACTCTTGCAAGAGTTTAAGTGAAGAACTTAGCGACTATTATAGAGGGCGTCATAGTTCACATACTAAACATCACTCCCAAAGAAGAGAAAAGGATAGAAGGCCTCAAGAGGTTAACATTAGCCTCCCATATTTCCATGGAAAAGATAATGTTGAGGCCTACTTAGATTGGGAAATGAAGGTTGAACAACTCTTTGCTTGCCATCATATTAGCGAAGAGAGAAAAGTTCCATTGGCTACCCTTAGCTTTCAAGGGTATGCCCTCTATTGGTGGACTTCCCTTGTTAAAGAACGAAGGATTCATGGGGATCCTCCAGTAGAGTATTGGAATGATCTTAAGAGTTCCCTTAGGAAGAGGCACATTCCCTCCTACTATGAAAGGGAGCTTATGGACAAGCTCCAAAGGCTTAGACAAGGGAGTATGAGCGTTGAAGAATATAGACAACAAATGGAACTACTCCTTTTAAGAGCTGGACTTAGGGAGGAGGAAAGAACAAGCATAGCTAGGTTCCTTAGTGGGCTCAATATGGAAGTGAGGGACAAGGTTGAACTCCTTCCATATAGGGACCTAGATGAGCTAGTCCAACTTTGTATAAGAGTGGAGCAACAACTTAAAAGAAAGCCTTCTTCAAAATCTTATGGCTCTCACTCTTATCCAAGGAAGGACCAAGCCCATGGAATTTTAGGGGCTGCACCTTCAAAACCCAAGGAAGATAAGGGTAAGACCATAGAGAAATACACCCCTAAGACTAGTTCCCAAGAAAGGACTAGCAACATTAAATGTTTCAAATGTCTTGGGAGAGGTCACATTGCCTCTCAATGCCCCACAAAGAAAACCATGATCATGAGGGTCAAGACATTTATAGTAGTCAAGAGGAGACTACTTCTTGCTCTTCCTCTAGTGGAAGTGAAGATGAAGTAAGGGGTGAAGAGTCTAGTGAGGAAGTCTACCCCCATGAAGAAGGTGACCTCTTAATGGTTAGAAGGCTCCTTGGAGGTCAATCTTGTGATCTATCTCAATCCCAAAGAGAGAACATCTTTCATACAAGATGCAAAATTTTAGATAAAACTTGTTCTCTCATTGTGGATAGTGGATCTTGTTGCAATTGTTGTAGCACAAGATTAGTTTCCAAGTTGAACCTCACTATCATTCCCCACCCAAAACCTTATAAACTTCAATGGCTCAATGAGCAAGGGGAAATGATAGTTAACCAACAAGTGAAGGTACCTTTCTCCATTGGGACATATAAGGATGAAGTTAATTGTGATATAGTTCCCATGGAGGCAGGACATATTCTTTTAGGAAGGCCGTGGCAATTTGATAGGAAGATCATTTATAATGGCCTAACTAATGAGATTACCCTCACCCATCTTGGCACTAAATTTGTGTTGCATCCTCAAACACCTTCACAGGTGGCCAAAGATCAACTAACTATGAAAGATAAGAGGGATGAGGAAGAAAAATTAGAAAAACAAAAGAAAAAGAAGGATAGTAAGGCCTTGTCTTCAAAGGCCAGGGGGAAGGAAAAAGAGGGAAAGGATTCCTCCAAGAAGATTGTTAAGAAGGAAAATCATTTTGCAACAAAAGGTGATATTAAAAGAGCACTCCTTCTTAAACAATCTTTCTACCTTCTCCTATCAAGGGAAACATCCCTTAGCACTGCCACAATTCCTACATTTGAGACCTTACCCCCAAAGGTCCAAGAACTCTTACATGAATTTGGTGATATATTTCCCAAAGAGATACCCCCTGGGCTACCTCCTTTAAGGGGAATAGAACACCAAATAGATTTAGTCCCAGGAGCAAGCCTTCCTAATAGGCCAGCCTATAGGACTAACCCTCAGGAGACTAAGGAGATAGAGTCTCAGGTTAAAGAATTGTTGGAGAAGGGCTGGGTCCAAGAGAGCCTAAGCCCATGTGCTGTGCCAGTGTTGTTGGTGCCCAAAAAGGATGGTACGTGGAGAATGTGTACAGATTGCAGGGCCATCAACAACATCACTGTAAAGTATAGGCACCCCATTCCTAGACTTGATGATTTGCTTGATGAGTTGCATGGTGCCAATATCTTTTCAAAAATTGATCTTAAAAGTGGTTATCACCAAATCAGGATGAAAAAGGGTGATGAGTGGAAAACTGCTTTCAAGACCAAGTTTGGTTTGTATGAATGGCTAGTGATGCCTTTTGGGCTCACTAATGCACCAAGCACCTTTATGAGGCTTATGCATCATGTCTTAAGGGATTTCATAGGTAGATTTGTAGTTGTTTATTTTGATGATATTTTAGTGTATAGTAGGAGGCTAGATGATCACTTAGGACATCTCAGACAAGTTCTTTCAGTCCTTAGGAAAAACACCCTCTATGCAAATATAGAGAAGTGTACCTTTTGTGTAGATAATATAGTTTTCTTAGGTTTTGTAGTTGGTAGAAATGGGGTCCAAGTGGACCCTGAGAAAATCAAGGCCATCCAAGAATGGCCCACCCCAAAAAGTGTGGGAGATATTAGGAGCTTCCATGGGTTAGCAAGCTTCTATAGAAGGTTCGTTCCTAATTTCTCTACAATTGCATCACCTCTCAATGAGCTGGTGAAGAAGAATGTGGCATTTACCTGGGGTGAAAAACAAGAGCAAGCCTTTGCTTTGCTCAAAGAAAAGCTTACTAAGGCACCTGTTCTAGCTCTTCCTGACTTTTCTAAAACTTTTGAGCTAGAATGTGATGCCTCTGGAGTGGGAGTTGGAGCTGTATTGTTACAAGGTGGGCACCCTATTGCTTATTTTAGTGAAAAACTTCATAGTGCCACCCTCAACTACCCCACCTATGATAAAGAGCTTTATGCCTTAATAAGAGCCCTCCAAACTTGGGAACATTACCTTGTTTCCAAGGAATTTGTCATTCATAGTGATCATCAATCACTTAAGTACATTAGAGGGCAAAGCAAGTTAAACAAGAGGCATGCAAAATGGGTAGAGTACCTAGAGCAATTTCCATATGTTATCAAATACAAAAAGGGAAAAACAAATGTGGTAGCTGATGCCCTCTCTAAGAGACACACATTGTTTTGCTCCCTAGGAGCTCAAATTTTAGGATTTGATAATATTAGGGACTTGTATGCTTTAGATGAACATTTCTCTCCCATTTATGAGAGTTGTGGGAAAAAGGCCCAAGATGGATTCTATTTGGCTGAGGGGTATTTGTTCAAAGAGGGAAAGCTTTGCATACCCCAAGGATCCATTAGGAAATTACTTGTGAAAGAGAGCCATGAGGGTGGGCTCATGGGCCACTTTGGGATAGACAAGACCCTTGTCTTCCTCAAAGAAAAGTTTTATTGGCCCCATATGAAGAAAGATGTCCATAAGCATTGCACTAGGTGTGTGGCTTGTTTACAAGCCAAGTCTAGGGTGATGCCTCATGGGCTATACACACCCTTACCCATCCCATCTGCACCTTGGGTAGACATTAGTATGGACTTTGTCCTTGGGCTTCCTAGAACCCAAAGAGGTGTAGACTCTATCTTTGTGGTGGTGGATAGGTTTAGCAAGATGGCACACTTTATACCATGCCACAAGGTGGATGATGCTTCCCACATCTCAAAACTCTTTTTCAAGGAAGTTGTGAGACTCCATGGTTTGCCTAGGACCATTGTGTCAGATAGAGATGCTAAGTTCCTTAGCCACTTCTGGAAAACCTTATGGGCTAAGTTAGGAACTAAACTTCTTTTCTCTACCACTTGTCATCCACAAACTGATGGGCAAACAAAGGTAGTGAATAGGTCTTTATCCACCCTTTTAAGGGCTCTTCTGAAAGGCAACCATAAGTCTTGGGATGAGTATCTTCCTCATGTAGAATTTGCCTACAACAGGGGGGTTCATAGAACCACCAAGCAGTCCCCTTTTGAGGTTGTCTATGGGTTCAATCCCCTAACACCGTTAGACCTCATTCGCCTCCCACTGGACACTTCTTTTATACATAAAGAAGGGGAATCTAGGTCAGAATTTGTAAAGAAGATGCATGAGAGGGTTAAGAACCAAATAGAGAACCAAACAAAGGTGTATTCAACTAAAGGCAATAGAGGAAGAAAAGAGCTAGTTCTTAATGAGGGTGACTGGGTTTGGCTCCATCTTAGGAAGGATAGATTCCCTACTAAAAGGAAATCCAAGCTTAGCCCTAGAGGGGATGGACCTTTTCAGGTTTTGGAGAGGATCAATAACAATGCCTATAGGTTGGACCTCCCAGAAGAGTATGGAGTCAGCACCACTTTTAACATTTCTGATTTAACTCCTTTTGCAGGTGGAGCTGATATTGAGGAGGAGGAACTAACAGATTTGAGGTCAAATCCTCTTCAAGGGGAAGGGGATGATGCAATCCTCCCTAGGAAGGGACCAATCACTAGAACCATGAGCAAGAGGCTCCAAGAAGATTGGGCTAGAGCTGCTGAAGAAGGCCCTAGGGTTCTCATGAACCTTAGGGTAGATTTCTGAGCCCATGGGCCAAGGTTGGGTCCAATTATCTTTGTACATATTAGACTAGGATGTCATTATATTTGGTCCTTGTATATAGGGCTCCATATTGTAGGTAGGGTACCCTAGAAATATAGGATTTTTCAGCCCTTGTATTTTTGGGCACCTAGACTAGTTTTTGTATTAGGGGTAGTTTTGTAATTTCACATGCACTAAGTGGATATTTGATGTGTGTGGCTGGAAATAAATTTAATTGAATTGGTAGAAGCCCAATCCAATTAAATTTTAGAGGGGGGGGTGAGCATTTGCTTACTACACCCCATTGCCACATCATATAGTCACACTTTGTGCATGTCCTTCATGCTTTTCATGCCTCATGACACCTAAGCACACTTAGTGGAGAATCTTGGAATTGATCTTGGATTAGTGGGCTGAACCATAACTAAAATTCACTAATCATAATTAGTGAAATTTTGGCTCCAAAGTTTGGCTCCACAAATTCAATTTCAAATTCAAGTGAAATTTGAATTTCCCTCCAATTTTGTGTGACACTTAGGCTATAAATAGAGGTCATGTGTGTGTATTTTTTTCAACTTTGATCATTTGAATATTAACTTCAGATTTCAGAGCTCCTTTTGAGCACAAAATTTCGTGCTCTTCTCTCCCTCTCCCTTCATTCATCTCCTTCTTCCTCCAAGCTCTTATCCATGGCCTCCTATGGTGGTGAGCTTCTTCTAGACTCATCTTCTCCTTGAAGTGGTGTCTCCTCTCTCTCTTCCTTCTCCATTCCGCTGCCATTTATCTTCCAAGAAGCAAAGGAATCCATTGATGAAGAAGATCCTAGGCCTACAAGCTCCAATGGAGCTTACATCACATGGTGCCTTTCATTGCCCCAGTGTAGGGCTTTAAGGTATCCATCGTTGTTTTGTTTTCACAACCTTGTAGCAAGGGAGAATGAAAGAAGCAGTCGATTTTTGCAAAAAGAATTTTCCAAGGACGAGAAATAGTTGAAGGATTTTTTCAGTTGATGGATTAAGTCAAATGACTCCTATGTAGAAGCAAGATGTTTTTATGTTTTGATGATGCCAAAGGATCAAGTGCTTCTAAGTTTTATTCAAGACAAGAATCCAATAATCCAAGAAAATCAAGATATATGATCAAGTTGATCTCTAGAATCTTAGGAAGAGGTTTCCAAATTGAAAAAATCAAAAGGTTTGGCCAAAGAATTCTATCTAAATCATTTCAAATTGCGATTTACTCTCTGGTAATCGATCACCAGCAGCTGAAAATGTTTATAACAGTCACTAGAAATTTGAATTCAAAATTTATAATGTGAAATTGATTACACATGGATGGTAACTGATTACCAACAGTTTATTGAACGTTTTAATTCAAATTTCAAAACTTGTAATCATTTACACAAGTCTTGTAATCGATTACCAGAGGGGATTTTCAGAAAATAATTTTCAAGAGTCACATCTATTCAAATGTTTTATGAAAGGCCATCAAAGGTGACTTGGAAACACGAATTTAAAGAGAGTTTTCATTGCCCAAAAATTTTTATCCTCTCAAAAGATTAAGAGTTTTTCTAAACTAAAATGTCTTTATCCTCTCAAAAAGATTCCTTGGTCAACCACTTGCATATTCAATAAGGAATTTTGATTGATCTTCATTGTACAATCTATCTCTTTTAAGAGAGATTTCTTCTTCTCTTCTTCTTATTTCTGAAAAGGGATTAAGAGACCGTGGATCTCTTGTTGTAGAGGATTCCTGAACACAAGGGAAGGGTTGTCCCTGTGTGGTTCAGACTTTGTAAAAGGAGTTTTACAAAGAGAATGGAAAATCTCAAGTGGGTAGCTTGAGGACTGGACGTAGGCACGGGAAGTGGCCGAACCAATATAAATTAAGTTTGCATTCCTCTCTTCCCTTAAACTTCTTTTATTTATTGCTATTTATCTTTTGCTTTAAAGAAGTTTATTTTGAATTGTCTTTTGAGTAATTTCTGTTAAGGGTGCATTGTTAATCCAAAAAGAGAGAGTGAAAGTTTAATTGGGGAATAGTCTTTGTATCTTAATTCAACCCCCCCCCCCCCTTCTTAAGATAACTGAGGCCATTTGTCCAACATCCTTATCTTGATAACTCACTTCTCTCTAAAAAGACAAACTTTCCAGAATGATAAAATGAGGTCACATGAACATCTTAAAAACACAGTCAATCAAATGCTTTTTTGAACTTTTTGTTTTGAACTTTACTCGTTGTTTTACGGCACCCCCACCAACGTGCAAGACGAGTAATCTCTGATTGAACGATCTTGGAAGTCAACACTCAGGAACGCAGGTCGTTTTGAGCAAAAAACTCAATGGCTTGCACCCATATTCCAGTGGAAGCAGAGATGTAATTATGAGAGGATGAGGGACAAAGATGTCAAATTTATCCATTTATTTAGCGTTGTAACTGTGGCATAAACTTGTAAATCCTGATGAGTCATTAGAGACATCTAACAACAGCTTTCAAAATTGCCCCATGTGTGGTGTCGCTTGTCAATGTTAGGATTTACACGCGATTCTCCTCAAATTTCAGCCAGCCCGCATGAATTGGGCCTTGAACTTTACGCTTTGAGGTCATACACTGCTCAATGGAATGCCCCGGGGCTTCTCCATGACAAGCACATGTTGCGTTCGAGTTGTATCCTCGAAAAAATGGAGGTTGAGGAAACCTAGCAGGGGTTATGGCTACCATTGCATTATCGAGTGGATATGGGAGCAAGTCAGCATAAGACACCGGAATTGGGGTGAATTCTACAGGTTTTTTTTTCGCTGCAAAACTCATTTCTTGGTTAGTGCTTTGGTTTGTGCTAAAGGTGGTGTTTAGCATTGGTCGTGTGGTAGGTGGGTTTTGTGGTTTGATTTAGGGATGGCCTTTGTGGATAACTGGGTGGTGGGTAAGAAAATGGGTTGTTATTGGCTGAGTAATGACATTGTTGGGTTGGTGGGAAACTTGGCCATATAGGAATGGCAGCCACAGCAGGATGACCAAATTTGCCTCTTTTCTGACTCACTTTGATCCTTTACCCGGCGAAGACCAAATCCGCAAAGCTTGAAGGTGTGTAGCCCACCATCTTTTCATAGTAGAATACTGGTAATGTGTTTACTATCATTGTCATCATTTTTTTTCCGTCATTGAGGTGCCACTTGAGCTGCTAGGTCTCTCCACCTTTGGGCGCATTCTTTGAAAGATCCGTGCCCCCTTTTTTGCGCATGTGCCTAACGAAGGAAACCATTAGGTCCTTCCAAGCATGGACTCGGGAAGGTTCCAAGTTAGTGTACCAGGTAACAGCTACCCCAGTAAGACTTTCTTGGAAGGAATGTATCAGCAATTCCTCATCTTTTGCGTATGCCCCCATCTTCCAACAATACATCTTTAGATGGTTCTTGGGGCAAGTAGTCCCCTTGTACTTGTCAAAGTCCAGCACCTTGAACTTGGGAGGGGTGATTGATATTGGGTAGTAGGAACAACTCTTCTAGGTTAGCAAAGGCATAATCTTCACCTCCTTTAATGGCCCTGAGCCTTTCCTCTAGATGATCTAACTTTCCCATTTCCGCCATAGCATGAGGGTTTTTACTTGTTGTGGAATGCAAGAGGTGTAGTTGTGGGTGATACTGAGGGCCCTCCAAAGTGTTTTGTAGGGGTATACCACCAACTGCTTGCCCTTCAGTGGCATATCCGAGGCAAGGCTCGAAGTCGGCTAAATTGTGGTGGAGAATTTCATGTGTCTCCCCCACGGTTTAAGAGACATGTGCATGATAGTTCGGGGTTGTTGGCTCTCAATGGGTATAGGAGTGGAGTTATTGACATTCTCATTGGGAGTGTATTCCACATTGGGTGGTGTATAGTTGGGAGGCAAGCCATATGGCGGGAAGGCGTGCTCGTTTTGAATCTGCACATCATGGGGTCATTCGTACTTCCCAAATCTTTGCTTACCATATCTGAGGCTGGATGATTTATTTGCTTGAGGCCAGATGGGGACGTCGGGTTCACCTTAGCAACAGCGTTGGTAGCGGCAACTGCAACCGCATTGGCTTCCATTATCTTCTTCATGCTCATCATGGCCTCCATCTGCTCTTGCACCTCCTCTACTTCACCCATTACTTTAGCTCTAGTACGGGTTCGGTAAGGGCACCGTAAAGCATGTTCTTTTCTTTTTTATAACAATGATTAAGTTCATTTTTTTTTCAAGGAAAGAATGCAATGAACAATGTAACCAATGAAAAGCATGGATGTATGTGAATGATGCACAATTGAAGTATTGTGAATTTTTACGCAGGACATGAGGTTGAATCAATTTAGATTTTTAACATGGTCCATTACATCTTTGTCAAGGTGAAACTGGAAGTAACAAGGATATCAACAATCCTAAACGTGTTTGGCAGTAGACGAAGCAATGATGTAACTCGATCCATCTTTTGCCCCAATTTTTGCAAGATGGTTACTTCCATGCTTTAACTTGACTTGATGAACCTTTTCGTAAAAGCACGAGCTTGGTTCAACCCCATAACCCAGGGAATGGCAATTTTGATCGCCAATACTTTAACAATATTTCATAGGGATGAAAGACTCGGGAATACGCATGCTATGCATGGAAAATGAGATTGAGATGCCCGAAGAGACATCATTTCCTAGTTAACCATGCATTAGGTACCATGTTCAATCATTTTGTTTTTAAGTGAAACGGGTTTATGATCCCAACATGGTTGGCTCATGGTACCGAATATATGCAACTAAGAATGCATCACGAATTTTCATGCTTCCTTTTTTTGTTTTTGTTTTGCAGAGGAAAACGCAAGGATCACGCATGAGCAAACATGAAAACAATTGGTATGCAATTTGTAGATCAAAAAAGTTTGTTGAACGCATATGCCTGATGATGCAATGACTCATGCAAAATGTGAGGTTGGAATATGATAATGGACAAATGCAGGAACAATATGTTCATTATGATGCCATGAAGAGATGCTTATGCGATGCATGATATGAATGCATTTATGGACACGAGAGCCCCGAAAAATTATCTCTTCTTACTTGCACACTTGGGGGTGCAGTGCCCCATGTGTGTAGTTAAGAAGGTGATATGGATCTTCCGGCTTCCCATGACAAAAGATGAGACCAACATACAACGCGTGCGTGACGACATGATGTAGACGCGCAAAAGCATAACACGGGGATGCATAGAGTACGACAATATCCACAAATAATTACAAGCAAAGGCGTACATGACATTTAGGACTACATGCATGACAGTGTTTAAAACGGCACGCAACGTGTTTGCTCCGTGCCCCTATTTTAGGGACCTATAGGATAATATCTAGGGGTCTCTAATAACTACTCCCAACGATCCATATCTCACATGGCTGTTTTCTAGAGGTATCATCACTCAAGATAATAATATTGCAACGGTATGGAATACCAGCGACAACACATTATAAAGAGAGAAAGCTCTACACGAGGTTTCACTATTATCAAGCAAGTCGGAGACCTAGCATGACCATAG
The DNA here is from genome assembly GCF_000004515.6 of Glycine max. Lineage (NCBI taxonomy): Eukaryota > Viridiplantae > Streptophyta > Magnoliopsida > Fabales > Fabaceae > Glycine > Glycine max. The sequence goes on along the minus strand of NC_016088.4, from coordinate 35,227,933 downwards.
ATTCACCTCCACTCCTTAGATTTCCATGAACCCGGGTATAGGGCCCCTTTTTACTCAAACCCGTGGGTGCTTAGAATACGGTGTAAAAAATGTGGAAAAGACAGCATTTATTATATTTACACAATTCAAAAAAATGCACACACAAAGTTTCACAATTCCACAATTTCCTAAAATAGGCCTAACTCACAAAAACACTCCCCAATGAAGTCGCCAACTGTCGCAACCTACCCTTTTGCAGGCGAGCAAGGCGAGGCTCACGGGTGCGTCTTCCAAAGGAGGAAAATGCACGGAGTCGCCACCAACGTTTATTTGTGGAAAACGTCGGAAAAACCGAAGGAAACCTGTCATGAAGAATATTCCAGATTCGAGAGTTGTATTTACGTTTGAGAAAGGTATTAGCACCTCTCACGTTTGTCCCAAAGGACAACAGCGTTAAATTAGAATTGTGTGAAATTGCGTATCTAAACTTTTATTTCTTTTTTATTTTTGAGGTCGACAAAAGCGGGGCTCTTGCTCCTACGTACCCTCCATCGAAGAGGAAATTAGACCTACCTAGTTCTTTCTAAAGGGTGAATCAAGCGATTCTTTTTACTTGGAAGGTGGTCCTTTTAAGGCGTTGGACCTTAAAATGATCCATTTTTACTTGGTGAGAAAAACTGAGGTATCAAACCTTAAAATCTTTTTTAGTGATTTTTTGCGGACGAGCTTGACTTTGCGAGTTGATTTTAGCCTTAGTTTCACTTTAGTTATTAATCAATTCAATTAAGAAAGAGAAATCCCAAAGACAAATGTCCGATTATTTTTTTGGTTTATTTTACTAAAAGATATTTTTTGATTATTATATTATTATTTTACCTCTTTTTGGTTTCCAACGTGGTTACGGCATGACCGAACGGTTGGATTTCATTTTAACAGAAATTAACAGATATTACAATTTGAATGATCGGTGGAAATTTATTTTATTTTTTGATTAGGCGAGAAAATGACTTAAGTAAATGATTAAAGCACGTCAAAAGGGGGTACGGAAAGTAAATGAAATGAAAATAAAAGCACGCGAAACAAGTGGGGACCACTAAGGGTACATACAATGAATTGAAAAGTTCGATTTCGAGAACTTACCGGTTGAAGACCGAAGAACGACGAAGAACGAACGACGAAGAACGGTTGAAAATCTTCGCGAAATCACCCACGGTAACGTTACGGAAGCGCCTCGGCTTGAATTTTCTTCACGGAAACAATTTTCCTCACTAATTTTAAGTGATTACGAAGTACCAGAAGGGATGAACCCCTGTCACCTTCACTCCTCCCTCTATTTATAGGAAAATAGGGGAGGAGCTTGCCACCCAGCTCGCCCAGGCGAGCTCAGCGCGCCCGAGCGAGCCAGGTTGCTTCCTCCAGAAGCAACCACCTTCTGGAGGAACACCTGGAAGGCCCAAGTGGGTTTGGTTGCTATTTGCACCTTTTTTTACTAAATACACCCCCTTTGCTTTTTTTGGTGATTCTTTTTCCTTAACATTACGAAACTTTATGAATTTCGTAACGATACTTGTTTTCTTTCCGTAAGGTTACGGAACCTTACGGGTCATGTAATTACTCCTTTTTTAGCTTTCGGAATGTTACGGAAACTCACGGATTGCGTAACAATACTTTCTTTTGATTTCCGGCATGTTACAGAATTTCACGGATTGCATAACAATGCTTCCTTTTGATTTCCGGCATGTCTCAGAACTTCACGTATTTTGCAACAAAGGGTGCCAAGTACCTCAAAGCGGTCAACCAAAGGTTGCATGCCATCAAACAATAGTCCCCGGACGAAATTAGGGTATGACAATATGTAATTTTTCAAAGAAAACCAAATGAAACCTTAGGTTTAGGTTTTTAATCTAGTCAATTTTCTTATCATCATTGGACCACAAACACAAGGCCCAAATTGAAGACAAAAACACAACCACTTAAGACTCAAAACACATTTTAGAAACTTTAGTTATTTTTATTTAAATCAGCTAATTGCAAAAGCCCATTTTAATACTCACATTTCCCTTCCCAAAAAATTTATTTATTAAAAAAAGCCACCAAGGTCAAGATAAATCTCAAAACTCACAACACTTATACAATACTCACCAACAAAAATCTTTACATCAACAAGATTCAAACTCACATCCTTATGAGATATAAATTTGATCCTCATGAGTTAAACTAATCTATGTTTGGATTTCTCTTCTCGTTACACCATGCATCCATCTGTTTAAACTTATTTGTTAAAAAAAACATATTTAAATAAAATAAGCAGGTTTATTTTTTGATGTGTTTGTTTAAATTGTTTTTGATTTAAAGAAATAGTTTTTCTTTTATTTTTCTTAACAATCAAATTATATATGCTTCTTAATTTTTATTTAAAAAAACCTTTTTTACACTTGCTTATTTTCAGTTTAAACGAAAAGATCTCACATCTCTTATCACATATATTTTTGTCTTTCTTACTTTTTCCTCTCTAGTTGTGGTTTAACACATTGATATTCAGTATTTTTAAAATGAAAATGTATTAAATGACTTTAACAACAGACACTAGATAAATGTAATAGATTTTTTATTTACTTTTGACATATTTAAAACTACGTGCTATGTTAATTTTAAAGAAAATCAACAAGATGTAATGATTTTAAATTAATTAAATATTTTTAAAATATAATTTATGTAATAAGAACTTTTAATCTAATGATAACTTTTGGGATAAATTTATGCAATGAAAGTTTATTAAAAGTGTAAAAATAAATTTATCTTATATATTAGTATAAACTAATTATTTCCTAAACATATTTATTTACTTTAAAGTAGGGTTAAAAATGAGTCAAGCTAAGTTGAGAGATCAGCTCTGCTTGACTCGACTTGATAATATTTAGTTCAATTTAAAACTCAACTTGAGCTTGACATGAAACATTTTGTCGGTCAAACATATTTTAGTAGATTTAGATAAAATCATAAATGATTGTTTATTTTAAAAAATGAATTGAACTTGTTTTATTAGTTTTATAGGACCACAAGGTACGACAAAAAAAAAATATAACTACAATCAAAGTGTACATAAATAAAAATTATTTCACTCTCAAATATAAAATAATAAAAAATCCAATCTATTATATATATATATATATATATATATATATACAATTATACACAATTCAAGTTCGGCTCATTTATTTAACGGTTCAATTTTTAACTAAGTTCAACTCATTTTGTTCATGAACCAAATTCAACAAGTTAATTATCGAATCGAGTTTTGAATTATTTTTGAGTTGGTTCGATTCAATGTTTACTTGAAACACAAAATTTAGTATTTTAAATACTTTTAATGTAATTTTCAATAAATTAGAATTTTTTTCGTTAACAACTAATTAATATTGACCTATGCTGATACTTATTGTGTAAGTTACTACATTAAATTTCAATTTTAATTAAAAATAATACTAAAAATGCTTAAATTATTATACCTAAATTTTGTCCAAACTGTTTTTCAAGACAATTTTGTCCAAACATTTTTTTTGACAGATTGTCCAAACATAAATAGCACCATTTTGTGCATTGTCATCAAAATCAATTCAAGTCTATTATTTACGGCTATACACACGTTAGGTTGGGGGGAAAACTTACCTAATCTAATTAATTGAGATCATAGTTGAACTTGGTAAATTTTCATATATTTTTTAGCTAATTCAATTTAATCTAACTTTGATCAAATTTAAGTTAGATGATCGGATTGTACATATTTGTTTATTATTTAAAATTACAATTTTTCAAAAGATTAAATTTTCAAATATCTGTCTGTTTATTTTTTTTAAATAGTAATAAAGAGTTAAAATAATTATAAAATATTAAAAAATCTAAACAAGAAAAATAAAAACAAATCAAGTTGAGTTACATTTAATCAGATCAAACATATATAAAACTCATAGGATTGATACAATGATGTAAAGTCTCATTGCATTCACATGTGTGAGGACAATTTATTTAACCGAAAACCCATATACAATTCATTTCATGTACAAAAGTTTTTGGACCAATAGTCACACCCCCGTGAGCGGGATTGACAACCTTTGACCTGGTTAGTAGATTGGAAAACATTCATGATCTTTGACCTAGATAAAAAAGATCCAACATATATAAACCTGATATCCAATTTAATTAAATCAATATGCGAAAAAAAAACTTAACTAAATCAAGTTTAATAAATTCTACTTTAAAATAATTGATGTTTAATTTTTTTTAAAGTAAGAAAACAATAATTAATGGGTGAAATAATTTTATGAAATTATTCTTTTTATTTATTCTCTATTCTAAGACTAATTCCATCCCATTCATTATTATATTATAAGTGTGAAGTATTTATCTTTTTATTTATAATACTCATATTCTACCAATAAGTCATTTGTCTAAATGATAATATGTTTCATCTTTTTAAGTAAGGTCTCAAATTTAATTCTTATGAATGAAAAAAAAAAAAAACCTTGATTGAGAAATAAGATTCCATTAAAGATAACCAATTAAATTTTTTAATAAAGATTAATTAGAAAAGTTGATAAATACTTTACATTAATATCATAATAAAAAAAATCAAAATCTTATTTAAAAAATTCAAACACAATTCCATTCCGACCATCTTATGTTAATTTCTGTTTTTACTCAACCAACTTATGTTAATATGTCATATTCCTACTTGCATTGTAAACCAATTTTTGAATGAAATAATGAGTTGGTTCATATTAAAAAACACTTATGTTAATATGGAATATATAGTTAAATATAACGTAATTCGTTGAATCAATCTAGTCCAATTTTTTTAAAAAAAAATCAAAATTTTTAAATTGATTCGAGTTGGATTTATGGGATTTGTCAAGTTACCACCAACTCGTGCAGCACACGCCTATTATTCATCAATATCATGGTACATGCGGGGCCCATAAAAGGGGTAGAACACGCAATTATCAACACATAAGAGGGGTCAAGTTGGCAATAACTACCAAAATAAAAGTAAAAGAAAAAAGAAAAACATGAAAAGATCAAAATAATGAATAGAAGAAATTAATGAAATTATGGTTGTGCCTTGTGCTGGGGTAACCCGAGCAAACCCTGCTGCATGCTTCGAAGCAGACAACGAAACAAACGGCAGATAACGGTAACGGACTTCTCGTTTGCGCTTCCTACCTTCCTTCTCCGTTCCGTTACACCAAATCACACGCATCTCGATGCGTCGTCCCTCCGTTTCACACCACGCCCTCCACTCATCTTTCAACACTGAAACTAATTCTTAGAATTGTTTTTTGTCCATTTACTTTTATTTCTTCCCCTTTTGACTATGACGAGGAGACTAATTATGTAAACATATTCTGGTTAGGTCAAAAGGTTAAGGTTTAATTATTAATTGGATAAATAATTATTTTCGTTTATAAATGTGTAAATTATTGACAAATTCATCTTTAAAAGATTAAAATGTAAAAAGTGCAACAAATATATCTGGTTGTTAACTTCTAACTCACCTAAATTTTTCAATATCTGGTTGTTAACTTCTAACTCACCTAAATTTTTCAATCAGTAAATTTTTTTCTAAAGATAATAAGTAAAAGAAGTTTTTTAATTGCCTTTATCAGTAAAGAGTATGATGAAATCTATTCTCTTTTTCGTATATGTTAGATAACATCTGCTAGTTGCAGTTTTGAATGTAGTGTTTTCGTTTGTTTGAGTTGTAGGGCATGAATTCCGTTGCTCCGGTGAAAATTCTTAGATTAGTATATCATCTTTAAGTGTTTTAAGCTTGTGTTATATGGCCTTGGGACTTCTATGTTTCATTCATCTACACTTGTAGATTTTCAAATTATAATATCTTTATGTATTTTGTTGCAGTGGAAAGCACAATGCTGATAGATTTCTTCTTGTCAACCTTATGGATTGAGTTTCTCAAAATCTTCCGCCTGCACGTCTGTTTTTTATATCTGGTGATACAGACTTTGCTGGAATATTACACCAATTAAGAATGAATAATTACAATATATTGCTTGTTACCCCATGGTTTGATTCTGAAGTCTTCCACATTTCAGCAACGATAATATGGCAATGGTCTTCAATATTAAAGGGGAATATCTTTCTGGAAAACATTTTAACCATCCTCCTGATGGTATGCTTAGTTCTTGGTATGAAAATTATAAGGTGCTAGTTGATAAACCGTAGCCTAGCCTGACCTGATGGCCTTTCTAAGAGTCTTCTTCATATTAAACCTTTAATATTCTTTTAATAGTTGTTTTTACCAAAAAAAAATAGCACACATTCTATAATAGGCTAAATAAGGCCTTAATATGTAATTTGGCTTAATTTTTAATCTAACTTTAATTTAGTTGGTAGTCCTACAAATATATTAATAATATAAACTGAAATCACCAGATGATATATAATAATCCAAAACAAAATTGAACCTCATACTTGAGGTAGCATCATCCAAGTCTATCAAACCAACATATTAACTATTACAAACAAAAAATAAAGCCTACATCTCCGTTCCATTTGAACAGAATGGTACATAAAATATCTACCAATAAAATTAATAGTAACGTCATTTCATCATTATCTAACACCGGGAATCATAAAAGGGTTATTTGAATTTGAAGACATGAGTCATTGTAATCTTATGCATGAGTCATTATAACCTTATAAGTAACCTTAAGAAAATCAGGGTTTGCATATTGGAAGACCCACATCCAAATAGAATCCTCAACAACACTAAAAGGATATTCATGAACCATGATAGCAGTTTCAATTATTTCCCTCATCTTTTCGTTAGAGTATCTAACACCGGGAATCATAAAAGGGTTATTTGAATTTGAAGGCTGGAATGGAATGGTGGGTTGTCTACTTTTAGCAGTTGTTTTAGCCTTCTTTTGAATGAAACTTTTGGAATGACATGACCAAGGTGACAAAAAAATTATACTCTCATGGACATTTTCAAATTTTAATATTTTTAGGAACCTAAGGGATAGAGAATTACACGTATGGTACTAAAATGACAATTTATCCAAAATTTTATAGGAGTGTTATATTGATTGAAGTTAATGAAATTATTATAAAAAAGTGACCAACAAAAGTTGATCAATTGGTAATGAATGAACTCATCTTCCACAAAGATGTAGGTTCAATTTTTGTTACTAATGTGAGGACTTTATTGTTGGATAATTTGTAAGCATCTCTATAAGTTCTCATTTAGCCCCTGGGAGGTCGAAACCTAACTCACCTAAACTTTTTTCTATAAAAAAGTGACAACATGGATTAAAATTAAAATATGTTAAATTTGCTAATCTAAGACTAAATGTACAATTTTTGCATAATAGATTAAGATAGTAAAGTATTTCTTTTTTATCCATAGAAATTGAAGACGGTATCAAGGAGTTTACAATGCTTACACATCATGTTCGACCAAGTGAGCTAGACCCTTTGGTTAAGATAGTAAAGTATAAATAAATATAGAGATTAAATTAGTAATTGAACTAAAAGTTATTTTTGAAATAACAGATATCACACTAGAAGGGAGATTGAATAATGTATTACATAAATATAGAAATCATTTTGCAAAGTATATGATTTTCTCAAACAAAGGCAATTGCTTTGATGGACTACTTTGTAACTGGTCCATTATAAACCATTAATATTCATCCTCAAATTAATCAAGGTGCATAGTTTTAATATACACCCTCCCTTGGCTGAAACTTCTCCCACTTTTCTCTTTTGTGTAATCTTCGTCACACTTCCTCAACCTTCCATGGTGACTTTACCACTCTCCACCAGACGTCACTTCCCCTCTCCCTTTCTCCGTTTCTTCTCATATATGAATCCACTAAGTATCTAATCATCCATTCTTCAATTTTTATCAGAACACTACCAATACCTAATCACATGTATAGCAACATTGATTCAACATTCATAAACAAACAAGGTGAAATAATATTCAAATGGAAGATTAAAAAAATTGATTTTGATTTTATTGGTTTAAAAATAAAAACATAATCAAATGCATAACAATGGCCTTCATGAAATTTGTGGTTCAAATTTGAATCGACATCACGTGGGATGGGAATCTTGGAAACCAAATTTTCTGCAATATCTTGTCAACAACTAGATCTGCCTCGCATGCCGTCGGCAAACCATATGCATCATAGTGCTGCCACGTCTTTCACGGGAATTATATCGGTGAGGTCACTGTCAACAAGATTTGATGAGTGTGCTATTGGCAACCAAATTTTTCATGCATGTCACTGACATTCATATCCACCTTGATGAGTTTGCATGGAGGGGGAGGAAGAGATCAGAGAAAGGGAGGCATTACGGGATGACGAAAGGTGGGAACGATGGCAATGGAGATGCCATTGGATCCAGAGGCGTCGGAAGAGGGAAGATGAGGGAGAAGAAGCGGATAAAAAGGGGGAAAACGTGCACCATCACCAATCAACTCTACGGCAATGCACGATGGACAGTGACAGAGGCACAGTTGGAGGCTATGGGAAAGGGATGAAGAGTACAAAGAAAAGGAAAATATAAGAAGTTCCAGTGAGGGAGAGTGTATATTAAAACTATGCACCTTAGTTAATCTCAATGTGAGTAATAATGGTCTATAATGAACCACATACAAAGTAGTCCATGCTATCCTTGACCTCAAACAAATATGTCAAGAGCTGAGTTTTAAATGTATTTTCTAATGGGTAGAAAAAACAACTTTATTAAAGACAAGTTTAGACTATTGTTCAACTCTAGAAAAAGACATTTTCACAAAGGTTTCCAAATACAAACTGGTGTGTCTAAGTGTGGCAAGATATGCACAAGATAATCCAAGTTAAATAGCTTAAAGAGCGAAGTAGAAACACACACGTTTATATTGGTTCACTCAGTTTAAGTTACCTCTAGTTCTCCTTCATAATCATATGAAGGATTCTACTAATCAAAATTTGATTGAACAAGTATTTTGTCCTGCCACTCATGGTTCCAACAGTATTCTCTAGGTCACTTCTGGGACACCCTTAGATTCCCCTTGAATCTAAGAACATCCAAGTATTTTTTATCACTAAGTCATTCCTGGATTTCACAAACAACAAAGGCTTGAAATGAATACACAGATTCAAAACACTTAAAGAGTGAATACACACTTAAGCACGAATATAATCAAATAACTTTACTAAGCAAAGAATAACACTTTAAGCACAAGAATATGTTATCCAATCAATTGACAGAATTTTAGCACTTTAATATATCACTTGCTTGTTTTCTCTTCTCGTGTTGAATGCAATGCTTTGAGTCTCTTTTTATAGACTTTAGTGAAGAGATATATTACAGGATTAGAGCCTACCCTAAAATGACCATTGTCTCATTGCTTCTAGCAGTGTGTCGCTTTTTTTTAGAGAGAAAGAGTACAAACAAATGCATGTGATTTTCCTCTATAGCTTGTATGATAATGGCTTTAAAGAATATTCTTCTTTTATTCTCTTCTATTTTATCCTTGCATACTTGAAATTAAAACGCTAATAATTCAAATAAGAGAGGCAAAATGAATTTACAAGAGTATGGGTACGTGTACTTCCCTTTTCAGGTAACATGAATCCAGTGCAAGGTTGGATGTCACTTATGCTTAATATAAAATTATTTGTATAAGTAAATAAGTCTTTTGGACATGTACAAAAGGACATAGTGTACAAACACTGGTTTTCACAAATGGTTGGATGCTTGTCTATAACAACACGTTGGGCATTGGATAGTACTTAATGAAAACAAGTTCTTATTACCATTGGATGGTTACTAATAAGAGTATTAGGATAGAACTTTGTTACCATGTGAACTCATATATAGTAAGTCATGTTTTACTTAAAAATAAACCATTAGTCCATCAATAATTTATATCATTTTTATCATCAAAGCATTAGGTGTCGAAGGATCGTTCAGATATGACATATTGGACTGTCTAGTCCTAACAATTTTTCCCATAAATTCAAATTACTTTAAAGTCATTGCTCTCACGTTACATGAATATATTTATTTCTTGTAATTCTTTTTGTGATTATGTTGCATATGGTTTGGAGTATAGCTAATATTTCATTTTTTATATGTGAATACATATAAATTTTATGTCTGGGATTCACACTCTTCAGGTCTTCAAACAACACAAGTCTCATACAACAATAGTATCGTTCACAATTTCAATCATCAATAACAAATAAACCGCATCCCATTAGTCAAAAACACGATTTTTCTTGAAAACCTGCATGCAATATGGACAAACATACATCCTCACAGTTGGGTTCCCTGACCCCAATTATGGTATCAAAGCCATAAATTATAATAAACTCCCCTCACCTATCATGAGCTCTTCGTCAGCTCCTCTCTGAGTCGCTCAGAGTCCTTTCACGTTCACATTCGTCTGTCCAAACATAGAGTTCTATATATCAAATTGAAGGCAATTTAGTATATATTTGAAAAACAAGGTTAATATCAACATTCAGGGTCAAATACCCCTATCAAAATAAAAGAGGCTAAGGGGTGTTTCAGGTTCTACTACAAAGAGACGTCATTTTAAAATTTCAATCACGCCAATGTGACCGGAGTTCAGTGAAGGCCATGAAAACAACATCAATTTTATAAAAGGAAACTTTTACAACGTCTCATTTTCAAGGATTTTTCAAAGGAAGTGTAAAAATATCCTATTACGGTACCCAAAACACAAGAAATACTAAGAGAAGCTCAAACTAACAAGAAGAAAGGCATAGAAGTCAAGGTTGCCTCACAGAAACTATGAAAGAAAGGATTGAGAGCTTGTTTCTCTACCAAATCCTTGAGGTGGATTCTGAGGATCGCTCCGATTAAAATGTTCATCTCTGTTTGGTGGTCTAACGGCAAGCAATGGCGGCTTGTGGTGGCCGCCGATGCTCATGAGTGGTGGAGAAGAAGGTGTTAGGGTTTGGGTGGAAAAAAAGTAAAAAAATTGTGTTTTTCACGCTAAAGACCATATTTATAATCTACACATCTCGCTAAGCGAAATTCAACTTTTGGCACTCAGTGTGACATTTTGTGTTGAGTGCAATTTCTCTACTAGCTGGAATTGTGCTTAGCTCGTTGATTTCACTAAGCGAATTTTCTCCTTAGGTTGGAATTGTGCTTAGCGCCCTTGTCTAGCTATGCGAGATGTCCAAAAGTGTTGTTTTGCAAATCCCAACGGTCAAAGCATGAAAACAAGGGCTACTAACCTACAATCTAAATTTAAAGGAGATCCAACGGTTAACGAGTCTGGAATCACGGTTTTACCAGAACAGGTTTGGATAAAACTTGAAATCTCACAATTTCAACATAGGTCAATCAAACTCCACATAACCTAACATCTACATCAAGTAATGACATATAGTTAATTCACACAACACCCCAACTCATCCAAATCAATCAAATAACACAAGAAATACATTAAACATTGATTTTTCAGTTAGCGAAATTTCAAGGCATTATACATAAACCCTTGTATTTCATGTCCATGTGAATCTCCATCCCAAGAATCTTTTTGGAAACACACAAGTCCTTTATGTCAAACTCCTTTTCCAGTGCAAGGCTTGGAAATACCTTAGCCTCCAATGGAGTTCTCTTACCCATATATTCTATAGGACCATTCACTTGATCCACCATTCTTTGACAAAGGTCTTGGAACATAGACCTTTCTCGTGTCAAGTGTTATGAGGAGCCACTACCATATTGGGGTTTCTTTCATGTTGTCAAGCATATCTCGAACAAGAATTATCTTATCTTTAGGTATGTACCCAAATGGACTTGGGTCTTTTTATTTAGGATGATGTATCAAATGGTAGCAAGCAAAAGCTGGATCTTAAGCATTTAAGACTGAGTTAATGCTCTATTTGTTTTATCCTTTGTGTAGAGTATACTAGCATATTCTTCATAGGATCTATTGAAGTGAAGGAAGTCAAAGAATAAAACCTCTTTCTACATTAAAAGGTGTGCTACAATAATGTGCAATGTAATTCACTAAGCAAAAGGTGATTTTACCTCTGAAACTAGATTTGGAGTGCTCATTGAGGAAGATGACCAGAATGCTTTATAAGCTTGAAGTGATTGAAAGTTGACAAGCATTAAATGCTCTAATGAACACCCAATTTTAGAGGATGCCAAGGCGTAGAATAAAGATCATTTAGAGACAACGATTACTTCTTCATGAAGCTTATAAATACCAAAAGAGTTGAAGTGCTGAAATTACGAACTATAAATGAAGAAATCTTACAGGCTTTTAGAATTTTTGTTTTCAAATTCTTAAGTTGTAAAAAGCTATCAAAATCCTTTATATATCTTGAGAGAAAAAGACTATGAGTTTAACCTTGTATATTTTTCTTTAAGATGTTAGCTTAAGTCTACGTGCACCCAATCTTAAACAAATTGGCATATTTGTTTAGGGTCCAAAATGACTTGGTAGGAAACAATACATGGGGTTATTAGCTTGGAGAGGTTATTGTAAACATACTTGTGTTGAGTCAGAAGTGACAGTGAACAATACTTGTATCTTTGTGTGAAAGATAACAGAAAATTAGTGAGTTGCCAAGAACTAGAAGTAGTTTCAGTGGTAGAGATGAATCAATATAAAATCTTTGTGCTCCAGCTCTTTTGCTTTATCTATTTATTGACTTTCGGTTGTGATTTTGTTTTGAGAAAAACTTCTCTTTAAAATTTGTTTAACCTTGTATATTTGTCTTTAAGACATTAGCTTAAGTCTATGTGCACCTAATCTTAAACAAATTTTCATATTTGTTTAGGGTCAAAAATGGCTTGGTAGGAAACAATATGTGGGGTTATTAGCTTATAGAGGTTATTGTAAAAATACTTGTGTTAAGTGACAGTAAACAATACTTTTATCTTTGTGTGAAAGATAGTGGAAACTTAGTGAGTTGCCAAGAACTAGAAGTAATCTCAGTGGTAGAGAAACATTAGTATAAAATCTTTGTGTTCAAGCTCTTTTGCTTTATCTATTTATAAAAAAGGTTGTGAAAAATTTAAATCACAATTCAACTCTTTTCTTGTGATTTTTTGCTTTAACGATGGACTTAAGTCCAAATATCATACCCAAAGAACTAGAGACCAGTGTTTCAGAAATTATATATTCTTTTGTAAATATAAGTATTGAAATTCACTATGCATAACACAAATTAAAACATGTATTAATTTTTTAGTTTATATGCTTAATTATTAATTAAAATAAAATTCTGCATTATTGTTAAATTATATTGGATCAAATTAATGATTCTAATCAAATTAAAATATCAATCTAACGGCTCATACTCGTTCAAGTCTCTTTAACATATAATTATATAATAAATGGTTTAATATTATCAACTTAATTATAAAACAGTTTTAATAAATCAATAAATAAATTTATACACTACATTTTAAAAATGAATCATTATTTTAAAAATTAATCATAAGAAAGTAAAAGTGAAAAATTATTTAAAAAAATTATTTTTAATGTTATTAATATATATATGTGCAAGTAATTTTAAATAACCTTATCTTTAAAATAATAGTTAAAAGGATAATTTGAAAAATAATTATGACTTTATGATTATATTTAAGGTTACATTTTTTATATATAAAAGAAGGATAACTATATTTCTCTTATCCTATTTAATAAATATATAATTTCTATAAAATTATTGTTTTAAACATTAATATTGGATACCAAGAAAGGAGGGCAGAAGGGTCTTTTCCTTACATTTTCTAGGCCCCTGCTCACCTAGGCTAGCGTCTGACTCACCTGGGCCATCAAACAACTTCAGGGTTAAGGAACCAGCTCGCCTGGGCGAGCTCATGACTTCAGGAGTAAGCATTAGCTCGCTTGGGCGAGTTGGAAGTCCCCAAAGTGATCCTTTTCCTATAAATAGGCGTGCTATGGGGGCTGAGAAGGGGTTCCGGCATTGGGTAGTGAAGGAAATTAAGAGAAATAAGAGAGAAGAAGAAGAAAGAAGAGGAAACGAAGTCGAGGCACTGTCGAATCGCGACTGTGGTCAATCCCTACATCATTCCTTGTTCGGTGTTCTCCGTGCGACCGTTGGTTAGTTTTGGTTTTAAGATTTAACTGTGATCTATGCACCCATAGGGGTCCCCCTTGTTGTTTTGTGCATATTCATTTCCTCCATCTATCATCGGTAAATCTCATTTTTTTGTAAAGTTTAATCTTAATCGATCATTAGCACCGTAAAGTTGTCTTTTAAAGACATTGAAAGTTAATAAAACCAAAAATAAAACCAACACATAACTAAATTTCTCTCCATCAAAGTCAATTGAGGTCGTTCAAGGTCCAACCCATTAATGACCCATTTTGTTCTTATTAATTAAAAATGAACCTTTCAAAAGCATAAAAAACAATTTGACCCACAAACACTCTCACTTTTAAAGAACTACGTAGGTCTGAATTCCTCATCGCACTTGAGGATACGTAGGAGCAAGGGCATCCCCTTGTCGACCCCAAAAATAAAAAGATATAAAAAAGGAAAAGTAAATAATTTTTTGAAGTCACCTTGCACACTTGATTAAAGGTTATCGTCCCTTGTGACGGGCACGTGGGGTGCTAATACTTTCCCTACACATAAATAACTCCCGAACCCTTATTTTCAAAATTCGCAGACCTCCCTTTAGTTTTTCTAACGTTTTTCTTGAATAAACGTTGGTGGTGACTCCCGCACGTTCTCCTTTATGGAAGACACACCTTTTTCTTTTCACCTCACCCTCCTGTCGAAGGATAGGTTATGACAGATGGTGACTCCGCTGGGGATTTTTGTTAGAGAGTTAAGCCATTCGATCAATGTGCAATTTTATCGTGACTTTTTCTTTGTTTTAGGTTCCCTTTTCTCTTTTATATTTTGTTTTGTCCATATTTGTATATAACCTTTTGCTATGATATTATGTTTGGTGTGTGTCTGTCTATCTATTACATTCGTAGTTGGAAATATTTGTTTGTTCTATGCACACATGACACCTACACCATAGCACACACATTGAGGTATTAGGCCCTATACCCGGGTCTGTGTGAGACATAGGAAGTGGAGGTTGATCTGTGGTCATGCTGGGTCTCCGACTTGCTTGATAATAGTGAAGCCTCATCTAGAGTTTTCCTCTTTTGATGATGCATTGTCGCTGGTAGTCCCTATCATCACAATGTTGTTACCAAAGAGGATGATATCTCTAGAAGCCTTTGAAAGTTACATACAACCACCCTTGGGAGTTATCACCGGATAGCGAACTTTTGATCCCCTCCATTAGGTTCCTGAATTACGGACACGGAACAAACTCACTATGTCTTGTTTCCTTGATCTAGTCATGCATATCTTTATAATGTCGTAATAGTATACACCATTCCTGTATTTACCATTTTATTATGTTCACACGCGACATTTTGCATTAAGTCATTACGTTATCATGCTAATTCGTTTAGCATGATTCTTTGTGCTACTAACCCCACACCTTCTGTTGTCGTTAGTCACTATGTTCACTCATGCATACCCCCACCATGTAGTTACTCATGCCTTGCATTCTTTTTCGCCATCAAAGTCACAATGAAGCGTGAAAGTCTGCACCATTTTCTTAGTTGCATGCAATGGGTACCATGGTAATAATTGCAAACAAACCATGATGCCCAATGCATTGTGGATAAGAAAGGGTGGTCTTTTGGGTGTCTTGTGTCAGTTGATAAATACGTTTGTCATGCATAGCATAACCATGCCCTGATGCATTCATCATATCTCCTCTATGATAGGGTGTTGAAGTATTGGTCATCAGAATTTTCATTCTCACAAACATGAGGTCAGACCAAGAGCCATCTTTTAAAAAAAGGTTCTATCATGTCAAAGTCAAGAATCTAGAGCTAGTCTGCTTGCAAAAACTAGGGTAGCGGATGGATCAAGTTCAACGTCAAGCCTTCAGCAAGGTATATGGGAAGATCTAGGATCTGGCGATGATAGAAGTGTCCGTTGAAGCCATCGCATCTCTCACTCAATACTACGTCCAATCACTCAGATGTTTCGCTTTTGGGGACTTTCAGTTAGCACCAACTATAGAAGAGTTCGAAGGGATCTTAGGATGCCCGCTAGAGGGAAGGAAGCCATACCTTTTTTTCGGATTCTATCCTTCTTTGGCAAGAATAGCAAAAGTGGTCAAGATCTCGGAACAAGAGCTAGACCGAGTGAAGCAAACTAGGAATGAGGTGGCAGGGATACCAAGGAAACGCTTGGAGGAGAAGGTGGAAGCTTTGGCCAGCCAAGGAGAGTGGACAACATTCATCGACATATTAGCTCTGCTAGTGTTTGGGACGGTACTATTCCCGAATGTAGACGGGTTGGTGGATCTAGCGGTAATCGACGCCTTTCTTGCTTATCACCACAACAAGGAAAGCCCAGTCATCGCTGTTTTGGCAGATGCATATGATACATTTGACTTTAGATGAAAGAAGAGCAGCGCAAGAATTGTCTATTCTACACCTGCTCTTTATGTATGGTTGGTATCCCATATTTTTTATCATGAAGGTAGATCTGTCTGTCCCCTACAAGGTCATCGCATGTGCTCTAAAAAGGTTAAAGCAAATTGGGAAGAACTCTTGGCAGGCATGACGGAAGCATCCATTAGTTGGTTCCCACGGTGGAAAGAAGGAAAGGCAGGAGTGTTATGCTCATGTGAAGGATTCCCAAATATCCCTTTGTTAGGGATGAGGGGTTGTATTAATTATAATCATGTGCTGGCCATAAGACAGTTAGGTTACCCAATGAGAGGTGCACCGTCGGAGGAAATCATCGCGCCTTTCATTGTGCGAGGTTTCAATGAAGCTAATGTGAAGATACTTTAGAGAATCCAGAAAGCATGAAATAGAGTGGAAAGAAAAGATAAGGAGCTTAGGGGAAGTAGCAATGGCGTCATTGGCAGCTATCACAAATGGTTGAAGTCTAGAACGCAAGGGATAACTTGGCTCCCAAAGCTAAAAGGTCTGAGTGGGAAAGAGGCTAAAATTCCCGAGGAGAGTAAAGAAGTGCAAGCTTTGAAAGCGGAGCTAAAAAAGACAAGAGTGGTGAAGGAGAAGCTGAAGGTGCCAGTCACTAGGGTCAGGAAAGAATGTGATGAGCTAAAAGATATCAACGTGACCACGGTTGAAGCGTTAAAACAGGAAACGAAAAAAGCTCGAAAGGAAGAATGGAGCAAGAACAAGTTCCAAAGGGCTTTGTGGGGCAGCAGTAACGAGCTCAAACTTAGAAAGGCTGAGATTGACAAATCAAGGATGGAAAGCATGGTGTTAGAGGATAAGTTAAAGATTTGTCAAAGGTCAAAGAGAAGTTTGACAGAGCAGTTGAGCAAAATAAAAGAGAATATGTTGATAATCATTGATCAATATAAGGAGAAGGTGAACCTAGTTGCTAGTCACAGGCAGATGCTGGAAGATGAACAGGCAAAGGTATCAGCTCTATAGATTGAAAGGGAAGCGAGAGAAGGGGTGATAGAGTTATTGCACAAGGAAGCCATGAAATGGATGAATAGATTTGCTCCCACTCTGAATGAGAGTTAAGAGCTTCCAAGGATGTTGGCCAGAGCCAAGGCAGTGGCTGACACATACTCTGCTCCCGATGAAGTTCATAGTCTTCTCAATTACTGCCAACACATGGTCGAGCTAATGACCCACATAATTTGGAATCTCTAATACGTCTGCGTTGTGTTTTATGCTTTGGCTTTAACAAGATAAACAATGTTGTTTTTAATGAAAATGGGATATGATTCGACCCTATGTTCTACTGAATGTCCTATGTGAATTCAATACTTCAGCAACTTTTCATTTTCATGCATTCACGTTTATTTAGTTGTTGCATTACTCATTGCATTCTATTTTTAACGGTCATTGTCGTCATAAAAAAAAGTAATCATGGTAATAAAAATGAACGAACACGCTTTACGGCACCCTTATCGAACACGTGCCAAGGCTAAAATCATGAGCGAGATAGAGGAAGTTCAAGAATAGATGAGGATCAAGTTGCTGTGCTGGACGAAGAAACCCATCAAGACCAGTCAAACTGGGTGCAGCGGTGCTCCCCGAGCTTTGAATTGAAGAATTGGCGGATCATAGAGCGACTCGAGATTTCTGTGTCAAATCCAATGTAATCTAGTAGTTTGAATACTATTGTTAGGCCTAGGCTTTAGGGTCTACTTCTTTTGTTAGGCATACCTCTTTCTTTAATGTTCCAACAACTATAAATGTACAACCTTTTTATTGATATGTTCCCTCTCGCACTTTCATCCATTTCATTTTTTCTGCATATCTATTTTCATTGTGATTTAATGATTTGACGCAGATCCAACAATGAGTCCTGTGAAAGTAGTGATACCGAGGACCCGGATGTTGACTTTGAGCAACTAGTAAACCAAGCTGAGGAGGAAGAAAATGAGGATTGGGGACTTCCCCCGGATTTGAGGAGAATGTGTTGGACAAGTGGCCTCAGAAATTTTAAGAAGGGGGGTTGAATTAAGATTTCGTTGACTATTCCTAATTGAAAAATTCCCCTTACTTAGATATTCCCTAGATTCAATTATTTCTTTAATTGTAAGTTACTCGAATAACGAATAAGGAGAAGTAACATTAAAGAAATATAAACACAACATAAAGTAAAACAGATTAAGGAAAGAGAGAATACAAAACCGGATTTATACTGGTTCGGCCATAACTCGTGCCTACATCCAGTCCTCAAGCAAATTCCGCTTGAGCGTTTTCACTAACCTTGCAAAAACCCTTTACAAGCAATGAACCACAAAGGACTTCCCTCCTTTGTGTTCAGTGTTTACACCAAGAAGCAAATTCCACTTCTTGAAATGAATCCCAAAGGACCTTCCTCCTATGTGTTCAGTGATTACACCAAAAGGCAATCCCACCTCTTGCAATGAACCCTAAAGGACCTTCCTCCTTTGTGTTCAGTGATTACACCAAGAAGAAAATTTCACTTCTTGCAATGAACCCCAAAGGACGTTACTCCTTTGTGTCCAGTGATTCAACCAAGGAACAAACTTGTTCCTTGAACCAAGTAGACCATCTCTTGAAAACTTTTATAACCAAGAGTCAGTCTCTTGAAAAGCTTTTTGTAAGAATGGAGGAGAGGAAGAAAATAGAATAGAACTAGTTTTTGCCCAATGAACTTTTCTTGACAAAGCAAATGTTGAACAAAAACTCTTAGAAAGATGTTTAGAATTAATTCTTCTGAAATTCGTGCCATGGTCACATATTTATAGCCATTTGATGGCTCTTGAAGAAACCATGTTAAAAGTTGTGAATCTTGGTAATTTCTTCAAAACCAGTCATTGGTAATCGATTACCATAATGGTGTAATCGATTACACAATTTATTTTATCAAAGGGTGTTACTCTTCATGTTGAGCTTTGAAATCTAACGTTTAGAATCACTGGTAATCGATTACAAATATTGTGTAATCGATTACACTATTTTGAAAATATTTTTGAATGTTACAAGACAATGGTAATCGATTACATGCCCATGGTAATTGATTACTACTTTGTAAATCAGTTATAAAACTGTTTTGGGCTTCTGATCGATTACCAGAGAGTAAAAACTCTGGTAAAAAAATGTTTCTTGAAAAATTCTCTTGGACAATTTTGCGTTGTTCAATCTTTTCTTTGAAAAATTCTTTTTAAACTTATCTTGATGCTTTTCTCGAGATTCTTGCATATCTTGAGTCTTCTCTTGAATCTTCACTTGAATCTTCTTTATTCTTTAATCTTGTTTGAATGAATCTTTAATAATCTTTAGCATCATCAAAATCCTCTTGGAAGCTTTGCTTCTACAGAATGGTGGAGCTAGAAGAAAGGGAGGTGAAGCCGCACCGAGAGGAGACAGAGGTTGTGAATTTAGGAATTGGCAGAGAGAAAAAGGAGGTCAAGGTTGCCAGTTGTATCTGCACGAACGCCTGAGATGAGTTAGTGACTCTGTTGCAAAACTACCAAGACATCTTCGCTTGGTCTTACCGGGATATGCCTGGTTTGAGCTTGGAAATTGTGCAACACAAGCTACCTTTGAATCCTGAGTGCTCCCCGGTAAAGCAAAAATTGAGGAGAATGAAACCCGAGATGTCCCTAAAGATAAAGAAGGAGGTGAAGAAGCAGTTCGACGCTAGTTTCTTGGCCATTGCTCGATACCCAGAATGGGTCGCTAATATCGTGCCGGTCCCAAAAAAGGATGGGAAGGTGCAAATGTGCGTGAACTATCGGGATCTAACCTGAGCCAGTCCAAAGGATAACTTTCCTTTGCCACACATCGATGTTCTCATAGATAACACGGGCAGTTTTTCCCTATTCTCTTTCATGGATGGGTTTTCAGGTTACAATCAGATAAAGATGGCACCAACGGATATGGAAAAGAAGACCTTCATCACTCTCTGGGGAACCTTCTGCTACAAGGTGATGTCATTTGGGTTGAAGAACGCTGGGGCAACGTACCAGCGGGTCATGGTGGCATTATTCCATGACATGATGCATAAAGAGATCGAGGTCTACGTGGATGACATGATCGCCAAATCAAGGACGGAGGAAGAACACCTAGTCAATTTGCAGAAGTTGTTCGGGCGATTGCGTAAATACAGGTTAAGGTTGAATCCCGCAAAGTGTACATTCGGGGTAAAATCTGGAAAATTGCTTGGCTTTGTCATTAGCCAGAAAGGAATAGAGGTGGATCCAAACAAGGTAAAAGAAATCCTCGAGATGCCCGAGCCACATACTGAGAAGTAGGTTCGGGGTTTCTTGGGAAGGTTGAACTATATAACGAGATTCATATCACAATTAATCGCCACTTACGTGCCTCTTTTCAGATTATTGCGTAAAAATCAGTCTGTCCAATAGGACAATGATTGTTAAGTGGCATTTGAATGGATAAAACGGTGTTTGATGAATCCTCTTGTGCTCATGCCACCGGTGCCCGGAATACCCCTTATCTTATACATGACAATATTAGATGAGTCGATGGGGTGTGTGCTGGGACAACACGATGAATCTGGAAAAAGGGAACGGGCCATCTACTACTTGAGCAAGAAGTTCACAGCATGTGAGATGAACTACTTGTTGCTAGAGAGGACATGTTGTGCCTTGGTGTGGGCAACTCACCGGTTGAGGCAGTATACGCTGAGTTACACTACTTGGATGGTGTCCAAAATGGATCCCGTCAAGTACTTCTTCGAAAAGCCCACTCTCACTAGGAGGATAGCTCGGTGGCAGGTTCTATTGTCAGAATTTGATATCGTCTACGTCACCCAGAAGGCAATAAAAGGGAGCACCTTGGTAGATTATCTAGCTCAACAACCCACAATGATTATCAGCCTATGCATCCAGAATTCCCTGATGAGGATATTATGGCCTTGTTTGAGGAGGAGGTTGAAGATGAGGATAGGGATAAGTGGGTTGTGTGGTTTGATGGTGTGTCTAATGCACTAGGTCATGTGATTGAGGCAGTGTTGGTTTCGCCGGACAAGAAATATATACCTTTCACAGCTAGGTTGTGTTTCGACTACACAAACAATATAGCGGAGTATTAGGCATGCGCCTTAGGGATCCGAGCGGCAATGGACTTTAGGGTCAAGTTGCTCAAAGTATATGAGGACTCGACATTGGTGATTCATCAGTTGAAAGGTGAATGGGAGACCAGAGACCACAAGTTGGTACCTTACCAGGCTAACATCAGGAAAGTGATGGAACTCTTTGATGACATATCATTTCATCACATTCCTAGAGAGGAAAACTAGATGGCCGATGCCCTTGCCACTCTATAGTCCATGATCAAAGTGAGCCCTCACAGAGATTTGTCGTACATCGAATTCAGATGTCGTGTTGAGCCTGCACATTGTTGTTTGAAAAAAGAGGAAGAGGATGATGGTAAACCTTGGTACTTCAATATCAAACGATACATTAAGAGTAAGGAATACCCACCTAAGGCCTCTATCAATGACAAGAGGACTGTACGGAGGTTGGCAGCCAGTTTCCTCCTGAGTAGGAATGTCTTGTATAAATGAAACCATGACATGGTGTTGCTTCGATGTGTGGATGAAAAAGAGGCTAAACAAATGTTAGGGGAGGTGCATGAGAAATCCTTTGGTACACATGCCAATGGACATGCCATGGCTCAAAAGATTCTGAGGGTGGGGTATTACTAGCTCACTATGGAGAACAATTGTTGCGTTCATGTGAGGAAATGCCATAAATGTCAAACCTTTGCTGATAATGTTAATGCTTCACCTGTACCATTGAACGTGTTGGCAGCACCGTGGCCATTCTCAATGTGGGGCATAGACGTGATCGGGGCCATCAAACCCAAGGCTTCAAACGAGCATCACTTCATTTTAGTCACCATTGATTACTTCACCAAATGGGTGGAAGCAGCTTCATATGCTAGCGTGACTAGGAATGTGGTGATTAGATTCATTAAGAAGGAGATAATTTACAGATATGGGTTACCCAAAAAGATCATCACTGATAATGCCACCAATTTAAACAACAAGATAATGAAGGAAATGTGTGAGGACTTCAAAATCCAACACCATAATTCCACGCCTTATAGGCCTAAGATGAATGGGGCAGTTGAGGTTGCTAATTAGAACATCAAGAAGATCATTCAGAAGATGATCGTATCATACAAGGATTGGCACGAGATGCTCCCCTTCACACTGCATGGGTATCGGACTTCTGTACGCACATCTACAAGGGCAACCCCGTTCTCTTTGGTGTACGGGATGGAAGCTGTGCTCCCGTTTGAGGTGGAGATTCCTTCTTTAAGAATCCTGGCAGAGTCAGGATTCGAAGAAGCAGAGTGGGCCCAGACATGCTTTGACCAGTTAAATCTTATCGAGGGTAAGAGATTGGCTGCCATGAGCCATGGGTGACTATATCAAAGCATAGTAAAAAATGATTTTGACAAAAGAGTGCACTCGCGTAAGTTCAGTAAAGGGGACCTGGTTCTGAAGAAAGTATCCCAGGTTCAAAAGGATCACTGAGGTAATTAGATCCCAAACTATGAAGGACCGTTTATGGTGAAGAAGGCTTTCTCAGGAGGAGCATTGTTGCTCATGAACATGGATGATGAAGAGCTGCCTTCACCTGTGAATTCCGACATCGTCAAGTGATATTACGTGTAATACTTGGGGCAATTCAAAGGCTCAATATTTGGACCTCCTCAAGGACTAATTAGGATCTCCACGTCTTAAGTGTTTTGTAAAACAATAATCGCAGCATTAATAAATATGGATTAATGATTTGCATCTCTCCCTCTAGTGTTGTGTCCTTTGCACTCTTTTATTGTCGTCGGGCATCAACGTACACTCTCATTTTTTTTCTCACTCACACGATCGGTATTCCGGAGCCATTCGGCACGTTCAACAGAAGTGTCATAAGCGTTAAGTAAAATTGAACACGACAACGAAAAGAGGAAATCACAACACCTGTTTAATTATTATGTTTAACGTTCGATCATAAACATGCATGCATCTACATCTTATCATCAAAGTATCTTGCAAATGGGAAAATGAATGAAGAGTTATTTTGGGTGATGGTCAGCACCACACCAACTTGGGTAAGCCTAGGGGCAAATGGAAAGGTGATACGAGCATATCGTAGCATTTTTTTTAACATTTGCATGTTAACATTTTCTTTGTCAAGACATTAGAGTAGGTGCCAACAGGTGCTAAGTTCATAATCGGATTTGCTCACAATCAAGGAAAAGAATTAGGGAGGATGAGATGGCGAAGCCTCGACCACATACCACGCGTCTGGATAAAGACATTAAAGAAGCGCTCCTAGGAGGCAACCTAGTATCTCTAACCTTGCTCTTTAATTTTATGTTTTACGCTTTCCGTTGCGGGTTAGGGTTGTTTATTTTTATTGAATTATCTCATGAATTTGCCAAGAATTTTATACCTAATTATAAAGTTTAGAGGAAAATATATATATAGTAACAAAATAATAAATAATAATAATAAAGTTTTTTTTTCAAAAAAAAAAATAAGTTAACTCGCTTGGGTGAGTGTGCACTATAGAAAAAAAATAAAATGAAGGGTGAAATTTGATTTCACCCCATTCTCTTCAAAATCACAAAAGCCATTTGAGTTGTATGTAAACCCATAATCAAATGCTTTGATTGGTGGCTGTGCTGGATGGCTCTAGGCCTATCTTTGGTTCTTTTACAAATTTGCATGTCATGTTGCTCCTTATCCTTCATTTATACATGCTTTAACATGTGCACACCAACTGTTTGATGAAATGTCACAATGGCTATTCTATGTGTTATTTTGAAGTTTGAATGGGTAATGATCTTTACATATTCCAGCCATTATTTTAGGTGTATGATCAACTTAGGTTGTTAAATTAAATGCCAAGGGTATAAACTAAGCTTGAAATTTCAGACATTTCTTTATATGCAAATACATGAGTCATTAATGAATGCTTAAAGTTATTTAGATTCAATTGGCCCAATTGTTTGGCTAAACTTGTTGCACTAGGGTGGGTACATTACACATGAATTATTGTAGAATGTCAAATTCTTTCTTTCAAAATAATACATACTGAGTTGTGATCTTTATTAGTTGTATGGTAACACATACAATTAATAAAAACCACACAAAATTGATTGACTTCTTGGTTGCTATACTTGGGATAACTAAAATAATGTGGCTATGTATTTCATGCAAAATTATTTTTATGCTAAATTTTAGTTGGATATGTCTTTATAGGCGATGGCTCCGAAGAAGCTTTTTGCTAAAAGGGCTAGGAAAGCCACCACAGGGGAGGGATATGGTGCAGCCCCGCAAGCGGAAATTGAGTTTAACGGGCACCATTTTCGAAGTGAGGAGCATCAACGCCATTTCGAGATGATTAAGGATTGGTCTTTCCTCAAAGAAAGACGGGTCCAACTAGCAGAGGGAAAGTATGCAAAATTCCAGGCAGAGGTTGCCAGAAGGCATTGGACCCAGCCGACGGAGCCCATGGCTAAGTATAACCCTGAGATAGTCATGGAGTTCTACGCAAATGCCTGGCCCACTAAAGAAGGAGTTATGGATAAGCGTTCCTGGGTGCAGGGCCAATGGATCCCATATGATGAAGATGCTATCAACCAATTCTTGGGGCATCCGTTGATCTTAGAAGAGGGACAACATTGCGAATACGCTAAAAGAAGAAGCCAAGTCTCAGGTTTTGATGAAGAAGCCATAGGCCAGTTACTGTGCTCCCCGGGACATGATTTTGCACGAAGCGTAGCAAGGAGGCGGGTACGGCTCATGCGCACTAGCATGACCGCTTTGACTGAAATCTGGATGACGCTTCTGCTCAGCAACATCCTTCCCGATGACCATAATTCTGATCTCCCGCTGCCTAAATGCCAGTTGGTCTATGCTATCCTGATCCAGATTAGTGTTCATGTAGCACAACTTATCTCGAATGTCATCTATCAGTTTGTAGGTATTGCACTAGAGAAGTCCAACAGGGCACTGGGATTTCCAGCATTGATCATAGGCCTCTGCTATTTCTACAGGGTACCGGTCATGCCCACAAAGCTCATCCAGCCCCCATTAACAGGTCCTTCATTGAGAAGTATTGCATGCCAAGGCAGGCACAACAACCGGGGCAAGACCAGTAGCAGTAGCTAGCAGCAGATGCACCACCATCGCCTCCACATCAGCCACCATCCCTAGAGTCCATTTCAGCTCACATGCAAAGGATGGAGCTCCAGATGCATGCATACATGCAGCATTTGGCTGACTAGCAGGCAGCAAACCATAGGGGGCCAGGTGCAGTTGAATGATAGCTTCTATCAGTATACATTGCACCAGTAGTGCTAGGACCCCAACCCTTACCCATGGCCTACTCCCGAGCAGTTCAGAGCCACTGTCGCATGGCCTAGGGACAGGCTTAATTTTCAGGGGCAGCAAGTCCTATGGAGGCCCAAGGAGGTGAAGATGGAGCTGAGGAGGATGGAGATATGACAAATGTGATGGATTTTTTCCTTTGAGGAGACTGAGCCTCTCGATAAGGACCTTCTAAATTTGTGAACTTGTCTTTATCTTATTTATCGCTTTTAGTACTTTGTTATGTTATTGCGTCATGATGATTGTTTGAAACAAAAAACTAAAAACTAAAAAAAAAACTTATGCGTGGTTTCTTTTCTATTTTCGCGCGCTCTTTGATTTTTTATAGTGTAGTCTCAAATTATAACTTTGTCTAGGTTTCAACCTTTTTTTTCCAAAACTAACAAGCTTTTTTAAAAGAAACAACAAAAGGGTTTTTGAAAAAAATGTGTGTATCTTGAGGATAAAAATAATGAAGGACTTTCCCGAATACCAAAGCGGACTTAGATGTTTTGCATGGACTTGATAAAAGAACAATTGTTGAAACAATGATTTGATCTGAATGTGGAAACAGACCCTAAGCTTTAGTGACTACGTAACCACAAAATTTTATATTGAGTGTCCGCATGGATATGTTCTACGATTGGTTTTGCATGAATTTCTAATTGTCATAACATATGATTCATGGAAGTGATCTAGGCATTCTTTATTTCTAAGCCATTGGCCAAACAGTTGTCCCAATGTACATTATTTTCTGCCATTTGCAAGCCTTTTGAGCCAGACATTTGATTTTTACCAGAACCCTGACCTAGGATGAAAGTTTCCTACCTTACCCTAGGATAGGAGAGCAGGGGTCTTTTTTAAGGGAGATTTCTATCATCTTTTGTCTAGTCATGGATTTTTAAAAGAAGGTAAATATTCATCAAACAAAAAAAAAGAGAAGAAAACAAGAAAGGAAAAGAAGATCAATCAAAGATGGAAAAGAGCAAAAAGCATAATAGAAAGGAAGAACAAGTTCTTTAGAATAAACAAACATTTGAACCATGTGTGGAGTTGTTGTAAAGAGCGAAATGGAAGAAAAATAATGACAACTTGGTCAAAAGCATGAAAGGATAGGAAGTAATCTCCCATTTAAAGCTACTAGCCAAATCTTTATGCCCGCTCTCCTATGCACAACAAACAAACAAAAAGAAAACCAAAGCAACCAAAGCCACCAAAGCCAAAATTTCCTACGAGTCCAACCTTAAAAAAACCTATTGATCCATGATGATTATGCACATTATCCTTGATTTGATAGGAAATGACTTGTAAAATCAATTTATAACATATCTGTGATTAGGAATTGAGATGAAACACTTGCCCGTGTGAAGCTTTATACAACTTTGAGCGGTTTTCCTCTACTTATTTGAATTCAGTGTTTCTTCTAATGCTCCTTTAGAAACGAAATGCAAAATGTCTTAATCTCATTGTTGGTTATGAGAAATTCTATATTTGTGCTTTCATTCCTCATTCGTCGCATTAGTTTTGAAAAAAATGTGTGTTGTTCTGATCGGTTTGGAGGTTTGTTTCTTTACCAAGTGTGTTCATATTTTAGTGAAAGTTTTTAGAGACTTCAATTTCTTCAGCCTTTTACATTTACAAGACTTCAATGTCTTCAGCCTTTTACATTTACAAGACTTCAATGTCTTCAGTCTTTTACATTTACAAGACTTCAATGTCTTCTGTC
Source organism: Glycine max (assembly GCF_000004515.6). Classification (NCBI taxonomy): domain Eukaryota; kingdom Viridiplantae; phylum Streptophyta; class Magnoliopsida; order Fabales; family Fabaceae; genus Glycine; species Glycine max. The sequence continues at coordinate 35,200,288 of NC_016088.4, read as the reverse complement.
TTTACATTCCAAGACTTCAATGTCTTCTGTCTTTACATTCCAAAGACTTCAATGTCTTTTGTCCTTTACATTTCAAAGACTTCAATGTCTTCTGTCTTTTACATTTACAAGACTTCAATGTCTTCAGTTTTTACATTTCAAAGATTTCAATGTCTTCTATCTTTTACAATTACAAGACTTCAATGTCTTCAATCTTTACATTCCAAAGACTTCAATGTCTTCTATCCTTTACATTTCAAAGACTTCAATGTCTTTAATCTTTACATTCCAAAGACTTCAATGTCTTTAATCTTTACATTCCAAAGACTTCAATGTCTTTTGTCCTTTACATTTCAAAGACTTCAATGTCTTCTGTCTTTTATATTCCCAAATACTTTAATGTCTCCAATTTTATTGTACAAGACTATGACATCTTTTGCTTAATACTTTCAATACTTCAATGCCAATATCCATTTTTTTCAGGTCTCACTTCCTTTATTTCCTCGGGCAACCGATTTCGAATAGCAAGATCGCTCAGATGAAATTGGTGTCCTTATCTTTACTTACCTTTTCATTTTAAAAAAAGATAAGTAAAGAGGGGCATCTGTCAGACCCTAATTTCGTCTGGGGACCATTGTTTGTTGATCTTCTAATTCTTGCTAGTCGATTTACGACATTGGACGCTAGTTACAGTGCAAAGCGATGAACCACTCGGTGTTTTGATCCGGAAAACAAAAGATACCAAGAAAGGAGGGCAAAATGGTCTTTTCCTTGCATTTTATAGGCCTCAGCTTGCCCAAGCCAACATCTGGCTCGCCTGGGCCATCAAACAACTTCAGGGTTAAGGAACTAGCTCTTCTGGGCGAGCTCATGACTTTAGGAGTAAGCCTTAGCTCGCCTGGGCAAGTTACAAGTCCCCAAAGTGACCCTTTTTCCTATAAACAGGCGTGCTAGGGGGGCTGAGAAGGGGTTCCAACATTGGGTAGTGAAGGAAATTGAGAGAAATAAGAGAGAAGAAGAAGAAAGACGAGGAAACGAAGCCGAGGCGCTGTGGAATCACGACTGTGATCAATCCTTACATCGTTCCTTGTTCGGTGTTCTTCGTGCGACCGTCGGTTAGTTTTGTTTTTAAGATTTAAATGTGATCTATGCACCCTTAGGGGTCCCCCTTGTTGTTTTGTGCATATTCATTTCCTTCATCTATCATCGGTAAATCTTGTTTCTTTGTAAAGTTTAATCTTAACCGATCATTAGCGCTGTAAAGTTGTCTTTTAAAGACATTGAAAGTTAATAAAACCAAAAATAAAACCAACGCATAACTGAATTTCTCTCCATCAAAGTCACTTCAGATCTTTGAAGGTCCAACGCCTTAACGATCCCTTTTGTTCTTATTAATTAAAAATGAACCTTTCAAAAGCATAAAAAACAATTTGACCCATAAACATTCTCACTTTTAAAGAACTACGTAGGTCTGAATTCCTCATCGCACTTGAGGATACGTAGGAGCAAGGGCATCCCCTTGTCGACCCCAAAAATAAAAAGATATAAAAAAGGGAAAAATAAATAATTTTTTTGAAGTCACGTTGCACACTTGATTAAAGGTTTTCGTCCCTTGTGACGGGCATGTGGGGTGCTAATACCTTCCCTACATGTAAACAACTCTCGAATCCTTATTTTCAAAATTCGCAATCCTCCTTTTGGTTTTTCTAACGTTTTCCTCGAATAAACGTTGGTAGTAACTCCCGCGTGTTCTCCTTTTTGGAAGACGCGCCTTTTTATTTTCACCTCGCCCTCCTATCGAAGGGTAGGTTGCGACAGAGTGCATGTGCCATTTGAGTAAATCTTAAGGGAAGTTGTTGCAATTTGCGCTAATAGACCCAATCCTAATTGTATGTATTATAGTATTGTAATATACTTAATATTAATTTTTTTATACTTGTATTTTAAGATTGACGGTGCAACAACTACATAAGGTTAAAAGTGATTTGATGTTAATGTGCAACAATGCCAAGTAATATGACAAATAAAATTACTCTTTTATTTGAGAAAAGGAGGAGGATATTTGTCTTTATGCTTGAATTAGTTGAATGGGATTTTTGGGGTAACCATATTGTTAGTACGAAGTATTTACTAGCTTTATCGATGACTAATTTTTGTAAGAGAACTTGGCTAGCTACCTTTAGTGAGGTTCTCCCCTTGTGACACCCTAAAGTCTATTATGAATAAACATCAACTTTTCCTTTTTATGTAAACTCATTTTAATATAATCATGTTCATTAATACGATTGTGAAAATATTTTACCATAAGAAAATGTGAGTAATTTTTTTAATTCATTTATACATATAAGTCGTGACAGAAAAATAAATCATTCGGTAAAAATAAATGTATTTCGAATATAAACCATACATTTTTTGAATGAACTGAAATAGAAGTGATAGAAACTTAAACTGAGTTCTTAATTACAATAAGTATTAAGTTTGAAACCATTAGATACATCAGAGTATGGATATGTCCCAAAATACACATAATAAAAAGTTAATGACTGCAAGTAAAAACAAAATATCTAGAACCTAGGTCTACTTATACATATGCAAAAGAAAGAAAGACATCTAGTCCAAGAGGAGTCACCACTAACCCAAACCTAAGGGATAAAATATACGCAAAAAAGGTAGGACAAGAGGTCAGCAATTTAGAATATCCCTAACAGCGGGACTCCTATAAGGAAACATCCCCTATATCCTCATCGGGATCCTCCTTACTGCTTTCCTCAATGAGCCACTCGACTCCTCCCTAGGGAAGCTCCTCGTCTACTATTGCCATGCCATCCTCCATTGCATGATTAAGAGGCTCTTCTGTCACCTCTGACTGTTCCTTCTCTAACATCTCTGGGTCCTCCTCGATCTCTTCGTCCCTCAAAATGGGTGTTGGGGCAAGAGAGGTTATCACTGTATGCTAGGAGTCCTCACCGACATAGTGTGGCCCTAACATATACTGAGGAGAGTCCTCCCCGACATAAGGTGGCCTTGGCACATACTCCGACATGTCTGAAGAAGACAACAAAGACGAAATATCTATGATCTCTATAGGTTTGGCATAATAGTAGTAAAACGATGTGGGTTGTACCCACCATATGAAATACTCCACATACTATGGTGCCTTCTTGATCTTAACTAGGAACATTGTCGTGAATCGAAGGTACCCAATAATGTGGTCAACGCCCCGTACCACATTCGGGAACCATCTTCCAAACTCCACATTCAAGCTTAAGAATAAGCTTTGACTCCATTTCTGACCTTAAAAATAAAAATGTAAGGGGTAAGTCTTTATGTTTTGTCAGCCAAAACACAAAAAAATCTAAACACAAGTCAATACTCCTAAGACTAGCAACCACTATGTTGTGGTTGTCTACTGGATCTCACAAGCATCTTAAGGCATCACTTTTTTTTTAATAAATCAACATATATATCACATTGGTCAGGTAAGCAACTACCACTGGAACTGATGCAATCCTCCCTAGGAAGGGACTAGTCACTAGAGCCATGAGCAAGAGGCTCCAAGAGGATTGGGCTAGAGTTGTTGAAGAAGGCCCTAGGGTTCTCATGAACCTCAGGGTAGATTTCTGAGCCCATGGGCCAAGTTTGGGTCCAATTCTCTTTGTACATATTAGACTAGGATGTCATTATATTTGATCCTTGTATTTAGGGCTCCATATTGTAGGTAGGGTACCCTAGAAATATAGGATTTTTCAGCCCTTGTATTTTAGGGCACCTAGACTAGTTTTTGTATTAGGGGTAGTTTTGTAATTTCACATGCACTAAGTGAATATTTGATGTGTGTGGTTGGAAATAAATTTAATTGAATTGGTAGAAGCCCAATCCAATTAAATTTTAGAGGGGGAGGTGAGCATTTGCTTACTACACCCCATTGCCACATCATATAGTCACACTTTGTGTATGTCCTTCATGCTTTACATGCCTCATGACACCTAAGCACACTTAGTGGAGAATCTTGGAATTGATCTTGGATTAGTGGGCTGAACCATAACTAAAATTCACTAATCATAATTAGTGAAATTTTGGCTCCAAAGTTTGGCTCCACAAATTCAATTTCAAATTCAAGTGAAATTTGAATTGAAATTCAAATTTCCCTCCAATTTTGTGTGACACTTAGGCTATAAATAGAGGTCATGTGTGTATTTTTTTTTAACTTTGATCATTTGAATATTAACTTCAGATTTCAGAGCTCTTTTAGAGCACAAAATTTTGTGCTCTTCTCTCCCTCTCTCTTCATTCATCTATTTCTTCCTCCAAGCTCTTATCCATGGCCTCTTATGTTGGTGAGCTTCTTCTAGACTCATCTTCTCCTTGAAGTGGCGTCTCCTCTCTCTCTTCCTTCTCCATTCCGCTGTCATTTATCTTCCAAAAAGCAAAGGGATCCATTGATGAAGAAGATCCTAGGCCTACAAGCTCCAATGGAGCTTACATCATGAACTCCTAGAGCTCAATGGTCTTACAACATTTTAGTTTCGATGACTATTAAGAGGATTGTATGATGCTAAGGCTCTTACCGACTGGTCATGCCTTGCATCTATCGGATTGCCAAGTCAACACTATGGAAACACGAGTATAAGCTTGACACCTTTATCCATAAGAACTCTCAAGTCAGCGAGCATACCTCAGGTACCATTTTATGAGGCCATCCCAACTCTAAGGATTTACTCCTCAATCAGTCATCACCGAGGGTTTACTTTATCGTCATTGTGGGGCCCGACTGCTCAAGTATTGAATGTCGTTGAAAGACAAACCAAGTCCGAAAATCTTCTCGACTTAAAATCATAAACAAAAACAAGGATCACATCCACACCTAGTGGTGCGAAACCACCAATCGACCGCCGTTTAGTGAGCTTTCATAACTTCTAACACGACCCCCTTCTACAACTCTCTTGAAGAATATCTCAACATTACATCGTGAGTCTGCGTCTACTTGCATGTCTCTCAAGTGCACTACTATCTCGAAGAAAACATCCTACCCACATGGATACTCATGCTCGAGTCCCTGTGAACTAACACACAACATTGTACATTGTTTGAGATACATAATGTCCACTAGAACAAGTTCTAGTCAACATCAGGACTCGTGCCTGAGTCCCTGCATCCACTACATAAAAGTTGCACGTCTTTTGAGACGTGTTAGGCCTATTAGAATAAGGTTCTAGTCGACACTAGGACTCACACACAAGTTCTTGTAACTACCACACACAGGGTCTAACACACAAGTTCATTATTGTTCCAAGTTGTAAGTCAATTGGGTCACACACAAATCATCACGTGTGACAAAAGCCTGAGGTCACACCTCCTGCTCTAAATAAAGAAACACTTTCCACAATTATAATTATCCAGGATTCATACTTCTCGGGTCTTTTGATCATAAAAACACATATTGCATTTCATATAATCACAATTAAAATCAACATACACCACTTAGACAAAATTAACAATTCCACATAGCAACACTTAATAAAAAAATAACACTTTAACATAGCAAAGTAACCATTCATTAAAAACCTTAACTTAACTTAGTAAAAATTAATACTTTAACATAACAAAGTAACCATGCATTAAAAACCTTAACTTAAAAAATAGGGCAGATTCAATCTATAGTAAAATTTAGCAAACAATTTTATCAACATAAACTTTTTATATAACCTTTAAAACAATTTTCTTATCTTTCCAATAAGGTAAACGAATTCATTAGAAAAATTCTAAAAAGTATAACATTATTTATGGATATATTTATAAAAAATGTAAATTTATAAATTTTTTAAATTTCTAATACTAATTATTTGCAATTAAATTAATTTTTATTTATTTATTTTAACCACAGATTATAAAGTATAACATTTTAATTCTTAATAATTGTTGGTCATTATGGATATATAGTTGATTATATATGTAGCAACTAATGAAATTAGGATTTCTTTTTTTATTGATTTGATTTGTTTTTTTGAAAAAATATTTGATTGATTTCATTTTAGTTATTCGAATTTGCAGTCTTTAATTATAAAACATTTTTAAATTATAAAGATTTTAATTATAATTACAATTATAATTTTTTTATTACAAGTTAATTTATAATTTTGCATTAAATATTAATATCAGATTAAAATTGTTAGAGCAATTTGATTTGATTTTTCTAATATCTGATTGATTTGATTTTTTAATTAAAATGAAATATCGGATCGAATAAAATTCTTACAAAAAATTGATTTGATTTTTTTAATATATGATTGATTCGTTTGTTTTTTCTTGCAAAAAGTAATTATTTTATAGAATTAACTGACTAATCAAGTTAATGTTGTTAAAAATTGACTACATTTATCTTTATAATACGTCGCTTTATACTAATGTATGGATTCAATTTTTGTTATAAATTAATTAATTAAATAAATTATAATTGAATTAGTCTAATTATTTAGTCTAACGATTAGTGATTGGTTAAATTAATTATAAAATATATTTTAAAATAATTAACTATTATTTGAAATTACAATTATAAAAAATTTGTTTGCAATTAATTAATCATAACAATCAATATAATTATTATATTTCTATTTCGATGTTAAGAATGTAATCTATGACCTTTTTCATTTTCAAATTATAATTACTTAAAACTCCTAAAAAATATCAGGTGTATAGATTCCTTTTATAAATCATTTTCATATTGAGGATAGAAACTGTTGAGTCATAAGACAAATAAGAACTCTAAATAATTTTGATTTGATACAAATAAATACTAAGTTTCAAAAGTTGAGTTTGATATGCTAATAGATGAAAATGTTGTATTTGCATATGATGAATAACATGATGGTAGACAAATGCTAGTTTTGTGAAGCATTAAAAATTGATTTAATACTTTGATTTCTTGATCTTTGTGTAGAAAATGTTCGAACATCCTTCACATGATTTGTTGAAGTGAAGAAAGTAAGAGAACAATCAAATTTAAACTCTTTTTTCACCTAAAAAGGAATGTCACTACTATGGAGACTTGCTTTGAGCAAAAGTTGATTTGATGATTGAATCCAATAGAAGAAGTATTGCTCAAAGAATATAAGTTGAGTGCTTTTATCATCTTGAAGTGGATTCACATTTAATGTTGCATATAATGCTCCAATGAACACCTACTCCAAACAAAGGCCTTTTAGATTAGACAAGAGGTGAAAAAATTCTTGGTTTGACTCGCATCATAAGTATTTTATAATTCTCTCCATCTTTTATCTCTTTTATTCCTTTTCTTTTTTAATTCATAAAAAAAGTGTAAGGAGTCTTTACACCATCATCTAATTATAAATTATTGTTAAAAGATCTAACTTAATTAATTAAATATAATGTGTGAGTTATTGTAAATTTTCTGACACATTTTTCAATTTTTACTTATAAAAAACTATAAATTACTAATTATAATAAATTTATTAGAAGATATAAGGTTGATTTGTTTGTTTCTCCAGCAAACAATTAACATTTGACGATCAAGAAAAAAAATAATAAATGCATTAGTATTTATTTGAAAAATGTACCTAACTTAATTTCTAGAAAATGTATAAATAAATTAATCTCTAGAAAAGAAACTCCAAAAAGTTTATTAGGTACTACACTACTACATGTAAAAAAAAGTAAAACGAGCACTAGCTAGTGTATAAACAAGCATGTCTAGTAACAACTAACACACACAAGTCACACAGCCACTGAAATAGGCTTGTTTCTTGTGTCTGGTGGGAATAGACAACACACAAGCGACACACATGACACGACAACACCACAAGTTGAAATTAAAAAAAAATAGAAATAAACTAAATGAGGCAACGAAATTGGACGTATAAATTAATAAACAAAAGGACTCACTTCGTTACAACGGAGAAAGAGTTTGGACATTCATTATTCCAACCGAGTAACGCCGTTTCACAGACAAAGACCGCAACAGCGTCGTCGTTCAACTTCAACGGAACCTCTTCATCTTCTTCTTCTGAAGAGCGTTTTCTTTTTTTTTTTGTAACTCTGGAACTCTTACGTTAGACGCTGTCTTCAAGATTTTTTTTTTTTGTAACGGGATCTTGTAAAGAGGATTCACTGATTCAGATTGGTGACAAAACTTGACAAAGCGAATGGTTTTGTTGTCGTGAATATTTCTTCTTTTGTTTTTTTTGGGGGGGGGGGGGGGGGGGGGGGGGGGGCGTTGACTTGTGTTGAACCATGTTGAGCCGCGGGGCGCATGGCGAAGGTGGGAGTCGAATGAGTGAATAAATGTTTTTTTTTCTTTTGTGGAATTTGAGGTTTGTTTGTTTTGGTTAACGTTGTTGTTGTTGTTTTTTTTTTTTTTTTTTTTTTGCAGTGGTTGGTTCTGGTGAGAGTGGTGAGGATGAGCTGTATGAGCAGCAGTGGAAGGCATGCGCGGGACCACTGGTGGATGTTCCTCGTGTTGGCCAGAGAGTCTTCTATTTCCCACAAGGCCACATGGAGCAAGTGAGTTTTTGCAAAAAATAATATATTTTTTTATGTTTTTGTTTTTTATTTTTGTGTGTAATAATGAAGATGAAGATATAATTTGTCTTTGTTTTGGAAGATTTGTACATGAAACAGCTAGAAGAACGTGAATTTTGATTTTTTTTTTAAATTTATTGATGTTGTTTGGTGGTGATGGTGGTGGTGTAGTTAGAGGCTTCAACAAACCAGGAACTGAATCAGAGGATTCCTTTGCTGAAGCTTCCCACGAAGATCCTATGTCGAGTTGTGAATGTTCATTTACTGGTAATTTTCTTTTCTCTTGCAATTATTCTTCATTTTGTTATTTTTTTTTAATTTAAATTTTGTGAAGGGGAAATTATGAATCTTGTTTGGTTGTGTCGAGAAGATGGTGGAAGGGGCATCTTGGTTTTTTATGGAGTTTCTATTATTGTGTGAGGTTTTAAATTCCGATCGTGGTCGTAATTTTTACACGATCCTTGTTGTTGTGAGAAATTGTGGGCAAATGAGGTTGATGTGACTGCAATTGTGGTCATGTAGATTCCAAAAACCTTCATGCTGTAGTCAAAATTGCGGTCACGGATCGTCTTTTAAAATGTTGATTTTTATGTTATGGGGGAAAACTGGAAAAGGATATGAAAGCTTACCTTGAATTTTGGCATGTTTTAGGCTGAGCAAGAAACGGACGAGGTTTATGCGCAAATTACTTTGGTGCCGGAATCTAGTGTAAGGATGTAGATGCCCTTTTGATTTTCCGTATTTTCACGGTCAACCTTAGATTCTTTTCCCAAGTTGTATAGATTCTAATGGAATAAATGCGTCATAGCAAGACGAGCCTACAAATGCTGATCCGTGCACTGCTGAACCTCCAAGAGCACCAGTTCACTCGTTCAGCAAGGTCTTGACTGCTTCAGATACCAGCACCCATGGAGGCTTCTCCGTTCTCAGGAAACATGCCACGGAATGCCTTCCTGTGTTGGTAATGCGATCTGTTCCGGTATTTGTTGAATTGTTTGTTGGTGTCCTTTTCCAGATTGTCTTATTTTGGAAAACTATGTTTGAATTTGTTTTATTAGGACATGTCCCAACCAACACCAACTCAGGAATTGGTTGCAAAGGATCTTCATGGTTATGAATGGCGCTTTAAGCATATATTTAGAGGTAAAGGAAATGAGAATTGGGAAATTTTCTTTTCAGTCCTTGTGATTTAACTTTCTGATTGCCTACTAATTTTACCTTGAACTTGTTTTTCTTTTTTATCAGGTCAACCACGCAGACACTTGCTCACGACTGGCTGGAGTACTTTTGTGACCTCCAAGAGATTAGTTGCTGGAGATACCTTTGTGTTCTTGAGGTAAACATTAATTACTTTTCTTTTTGTTAGTTTTATTCATATGGTTCAGAAAATTTCTGGGTTTTTACTGCAAATTCATGCCAGATTTGTTCTGTTTTGCTATGCTATTGTTACTTTAACGAAGATCTTGTGTGTAGAGGGGACAATGGGGAATTACGCGTGGGCGTAAGACGTCTAGCTCGTCAAGCAAGTAGCATGCCTTCATCAGTGATTTCTAGTCAAAGCATGCACCTGGGGGTTCTTGCAACCGCCTCTCATGCTGTTGCAACTCAGACTCTTTTTGTAGTATATTATAAGCCAAGGTAGAAATTTTACTTGTTTCAAGAACTAGAAAATGCGTTTGGTGATAAATAATTTATCGATGATTGTTGACACGGCTTTTGTTTGCTTAGGACGAGCCAATTCATCATAGGCGTGAACAAGTATTTAGAGGCTATGGACAAAAAGTTCAGTGTCGGCATGAGGTTTAAGATGAGATTCGAGGGGGATGATTCTGCTGAGACTGACAAAAGGTAGTAAAATTTATTAAGTTGGTTGGTTTATTATGTGTAACCTTTTCATATCTCTTCATTCTTATACACTGTTGATCAGATTTTCGGGTACCATAGTTGGAGTGGAAGATATTTCTCCTCATTGGGTAAATTCAAAATGGCGATCACTCAAGGTATGGTCATCTTTCACTCTGCAGTTGTTTCTTTTATTTTTGGTAATCAAACGATTATCATTTTTTCATATTTTGTCAATCTTCAGGTTCAATGGGATGAACCTGCAGCTGTTCCCAGACCTGATAGGGTCTCACCATGGGAGATAGAACCCTTTGTTGCTTCTGCTTCTACACCCTCAGTTCAACCTACTATGGTAAAGACTAAAAGGCCCCGGCCACCCAGCGAAACTCCAGATGTTGGTGAGGAACTATTTTAATAACTCCTCATTTCTTGTATTGATTGAGTTATATTGGTTTTGTTTGACACTTGACAATTACTTTCAAACTATAGACACAACATCTGTTGCTTCTGTTTTCTGGGATGCTGGTCTGCAACAGGCTGACATGGCACAAAAAAATGTTTTGGCGGAAAGCAAATGGAATGACAATACTGGTACGTGGCATCATATGCAAACTGACATGAATAGTAAAAGCAACAGTGGCAACACTATGTTAAGGAATCAGACAGAAGGAAGTTGGCTATCTTCTCCGCATTCTAGTTGTCCCTCTCATTTGTTTCAGGACGTAACAGATGATAGCAAGATTGTCTCAGCTTGGCCGGTTTCAAAGCCTCACTCATCCAAATTGAACAATGATCATGTGCTCGACCAAGTTGACAAGGAGAGCAAAGTTGAGACTGCTACAAGTTATCGGTTGTTTGGAATTGACCTTATTGATCCTTCTAGGAACTCTCCTTCTGTAGAGAAGGCATCTGCACAAGCAGTAAATGTACCCAAAGTTACTACTGAAGGCTGTACCAGCACCTTGTCCCGAACCGATGCTGGCCATAAGTCAGATGTATCAATGGCTTCTTCCATGGAGAGGAAACAAGAACAGCTGCAAGTATCACCAAAGGATACTCAGAGCAAGCAAATTTGTAGAAGTCGAACCAAGGTTTTGAACATAGATTGTTTGTTTAGATAAATAGTTTACATGCTTTATAATACAAGTCTAACAAGAAAATTTTCTAACATGAGCCTTCCATTGATGTTCAAAACCTGCCAAAAGGTTCAAATGCAGGGAGTTGCAGTGGGTCGTGCTGTGGATTTGACCATGTTGGATGGGTACGGTCAACTTATAAATGAATTGGAGGATATGTTTAACATCAAGGGACAGCTTCAACACAGGAATAAGTGGGAAATTGTCTTCACTGATGATGAAGGTGACATGATGCTTGTGGGAGATGATCCATGGCCGTGAGTATCTAATTATCTATTTAAACACAATGTTTCTGCTGAAAGAATTATTAGGAATAGAAGTGCCGATTTAATAAGTACAAGTAGATAATTTAATAAATCAGTGTAACACCATACTTATTGGCATCATATTTTCTTGCAGCGAATTCTGTAATATGGTGAGAAGAATCTTCATTTGTTCCAGCCAGGATGTGAAGAAGATGAGTTGTGGAAGCAAACTGCCAATCTCCTCAGTGGAAGACGGGACCGTAATAAGCTCAGACACGACCGAAACCTGAAACTTTGACATCTTTCTTGTGGTTTTGCGTTTGTTTGTCAGCATCCAAATGCTGATCCTTCTTCTTGTTGCTTCAAATTGTTTGTGGGAAGGAAGTTGGTCTATTTGGGCTGGGTAAGTTTCATGTTATTAAATGTGAAACGCACTAGCTAATTGTAAACTTAATTTGTAGAGACACCACCAGGCATTAATTGTGCTAGAAAAAAAAGAGACCAAAACAGATTTCTTTAATAAATTAGTAGTGGGAGATGGCAAATTTAGGCTTAGTATATGTGAATATTCATGTTAAGTTGGAAGAAGAATGTTGGGGGTTGATGTTTTGAAAAGACTTGCCTTTTCTAGTCAAGGGGGCTTATTCATTGGAGCTTTGTATGCGTATAATGTGCACTTTGTTGTTATCCTCTAAAATTTCTAATCTGGGTGAGTCAATGTCTGTTGCTGTCATCAGTGAATGTAAATTATGGCATTAAATTGCTTCAATTGTAGTGTTCAGAAATACAGTGGTCCCCTGTGCCAGTCACTGATTCGCCTGACAAATGGGTTGAATTTTGCAGGGTGGTGGCACCCCTCAAAATTCAACAGTAAAAATTCCAGCAATTACCACACTGGGAGAAGACCTACTTACTCTTAAGAGTAAAGTCGTGAACACTTACAAATTTGACAAATTTAACTATTGAATCCGGATTTATTTTAATCATGTAATATTTTAAATAAATTGAATATTCATAGATTTGTAATTTTATAGTCAATTGGAAACATATTATAGTTAAATTTGATAAAGTATTAAATAACTCTTAATGTACATGAAAGGATATTAAGTGAAGTTAGGAAAGATTTATTACTAATAATGCTGATTAGTATTTTTTGTACTATGGCCACATTTGAGTATTAAATATTTATGATCAGTTAATCATTCATGGATAAATGTAACATTCCTATTTACTAATAGGACTTGATGAAGCAGTAGAAGTGTAAATATATATTTTTAATGTGCATGTTATTAAATTGTTACCATTTATAGTCCTTGAGAGTGGCGTGTAGTGTTGAGCCAAGATCTTGAATATCCTAAGAGGGAGAAAAACGTTTATTGGAAATGTTTTCCTCTAGGTAAAATCAGTGTAACGTGAAGCCTTTTTATTCCTTCTATTAACGAAACACATACTTGCCTACGGAGGTTGTCTTAGAGTAATACGATGTATATTCTCCAATTGGTATAAGCTATTTTACACACACACACACACACACACACATATATATATATATATATATATATATATATATATATATATATATATATATATATATATATATTTTGTAACTTCTAAATTTATTTGTCGTATATTATTATATTTATCAGAATATGCATTTCATTTAATATTGTGAAGTTGCCTAAAGTTACGTTATTTTTATTTTGTAGCCTTATATCATTTTGATACTTGTTGATCTTAAATTTTTTTAGCATCTTTAATGAGATTTTTGAATTGGATTCTTGAGCTTAAGAATTCCTCTGCACCTATTCTACCACTAGGCTGTCATCAAAGATCTCCAGCATAGAGGTTGAGTTTTAGGAGAAAAACTCTCAGCAACTCACCTTTTTTTCAAAAAAAGAATTTTTTTATCGTCTCTCTTTCCTACTAATTTAAAACTAATTAATAAAATATATTTAAGTGAAACCCACAACACTGAAACAAGAACCTAAAGAGAGATTTATCACTAGGACAAAAAAAGAAAAAAAGTTCTTGCATCCTATGTGACACAATAAAACCTACACAAAGTGATTCAAGAATCTAAAAGTGATTATATCATTAAAGATGCTCTTATTGCTTAAGTTGATATTGAAATGTTTGACACCTTAGAGCATCTTTAGTGGTAGAATTAATTTTGAGTTCTTAGATAACTTTTTGTGGATCTCATGGTGTCATATATGATGTAAGAATTTTTTTTTCCTTTTTTTTTTCTAGTGGTAGATCCCACTTTGGATTCTTGAGTCACTTTTGTGAATTTCACAATGAACCCCATTTAAATATATTTTATCAATTAGTTAGAGAGAGACATTAAAAAAAAATATTTTTTGAAATAGGGGTAGTTTTGGAGAGTTCTAGAGAAGGAATCCAACTTCCATACTGAAGATCCCACTTTGGATTCTTGAGTCACTTTTGTGAATTTCACAATGGACCTCATTTAAATATATTTTATCAATTAGTTAGAGAGAGACATTAAAAATATGTATAATGATAGATTTGGTGAAGAGAGATTCTTGAGTTCAAGAATCCAACTCAAGAACCATCGTTAAATATGCTATTAGATTGTAACATATGAATAATAGAGTGCTGATGTGAAACATTTAAGAGTTTGTAAAATGAGTTTAATTTCATATATTTAAAATATTTTTACATTGTCAATTAACTAGAAATCATTTTAGATATAATTTTTTAATTAAATTATTAATTTTATCATAAATTACAATATATGATTAGTTGTGTGTATTTTAATTAAATTTTTGTAAAATTGCATTACATTTCAAAACCTTATATTTTATTTCAAATAATAAAGTTTTGTTAAGATCTACTCATTCATATATAAAGTGAGTTGGATGATTAAAGAAAAAACAAATAAGAAAAAAAAGTTGCATATTTAATTTCCTCGGCTAGTAAAATTAATATTATAATAAATTAACATCTTTCTATAAAAAAATAAAAAAATATGTATATTATTAATTTTGTAAAACAAAATGATTTAAATAAAAAGGAATAGTTAAGTTAGCTTACTATCAACAAAAAATTGTATATTATAAAAAAATTGTAAAAAAAAAATCAATATATAAAAAACTAAAGTATAACGTTAATAACTTAATTTTTGACTTCTCGGTGTTTTTAAAATTGATAAATGAAATTTTCCGTTAACAAATCGATTAGAAAGATTCGAAAGAAACCTACCTTGAGAAGTAGAATAAAATGTGCAGAAACGTGAAAAATAAAATTAAAATTATAATATTTAGGTCAAAAAGAAAAGGCCACTGGTCTATGTTGTTCCCGCCGTACCGGGAAAGAAAAGTTTAATGTTTGGTTATGCTGTCCCAAGAGTTGGTCTAATTAATTTGCACGAAGTATACCTTACCTAATTCAAAATCGATTGTGACATGATACAGCAATGTCGACCGTTAGCTGTACCATTTTATTTTATTCCTACAAAATATAACAACGATAAATGTGGTACTCCAAAAACTATTAATTTGACTCTTGGGATCTCAAAAGGTCAGAGGTAACTCCGAAAACTATTCATGTGTGACGTAAAAGATATGTTAAGTAGGGTTATCAAGTACTACCTCCTTTTCATATTTTTATTTGTTTAGGGTTAATTCTATGGATTAAACAAATATTTAATAAATGTAAATTTAGACTAAAATCTTTATTTAATATCTCACTAATATTAATAAATTATAGGTTAAAATATGTTTATGTCTCTGAAAAATTCACTTTCTAACATGGTATCAGAGCGTATCCTAGATGAATTCCTATTTTTATCATGCTCTAGGCAGGAAGCCTTGAGCATGAGAGGAGGTGTGGTCACGTCTAGATAGAGGGATGTGTTGAAAGTTTCACATGACGAGTAGTTATGAGAAAAAATGGGACATATTGAAGTCTTACATCGAATGAAAATAATGTCTAGATAAGCCATATAAGTGAAGAGCAATCCTTACCTTACAAGTTGGTTTTATAGGGTTGAGTTAAGCTCATGAAAAAGTCACTTTCTGAGTTCTTGTCCGAGTACATCAACATGCTACATCTACTCCAATGATTTAAAATATCAGGGAACAAAAATGATTTTTTTTTATTAGGGAACAAATGCAAAACTCAGGGTATATATAATGGAGCACATACATATTTTAGCCTAAATTATATTACGAATGACTACTTATCTCATCTATAATAGCCAAGGGTGTAATTGAAAACAAAAAATAAGTAGACTTTGAAATTTTAAAACACCAATTATTTTGAGATAAAACAAGAAGGTTAAAATATGTAAAAGTACCAACAAGTTGTTGATACGAGTGGTACTAGACTCAATTTTCTTAAGCAAGGTCTCGGGTTTGAGTCTTATGGATGAAAAAATGTGGTTGGAAAAGAAGACTATTAAAAGTGGTCAGTCATGTTTCCTGATAGAGATTAGTCATCAATAAAACTTGTGGATACTCCACAACAATATCACGATGATCCAAAAAATAAATCTAAAACTAAAATATGAGAATGAGGCAATGGTAAAATTAACAAATTCTCCTTAAGTCAATTTTAGTTTATTAAAATCTGAGTTGCTTTCCTTCTCTTATTTCTTAGAACACATAAAAAAATCCTTTGACATGGTTTTTAATTGGCTTAATCAAGTTATGAATGACTTTACCAATTAGTTAATGGATGCTTGAATTATTTAAAATTGAGGGAGCCACTTTTGTTGCTACATATAAGTGTCACTGATTTTTAATTTGGTTCATTTTCATAAAATCTTATTAAATCAGTTTCTATACGTGTAAACATTACCAACTTGGTCCCCGTTAATCCCTTATGGATTCCTAATTTGATTCCTTTATTTGTAATACATTCTTGATCTAGTCCTTATAAATTAAGAATGCGCTGAAACTATAGGGACCAAATTAACAATAAGTAAGAAAGTTAACGATCAACATATAACAATAGAGATGGCCTTATAACGTCAACAAATATGTTCACAGACAATAAAGTTAGTGAGAGGGATTTGCATGTGCCTTTGCTTCAATTTGCAGATGATGCTTTGCTTATGGGAGACCCTAAGGAGAAAAAAATTCTTGGTTTGAAGACTATTCTGAGATGTTTTGAGATGGTGCCAAGTTTAAAGATCAACTTTCATAAGAGCAGGGTTTTTGGAGTTGGTGTTCCTGAAAATAGAATTAGAAGGGTGGCAACAATTCTAAATTGTCAAATTATGAAAATTCCTTTTTTTGTACCTTGGTTTGACTATGAGATCTAACTCGAGAAGAGTAGAGACATGGTATCCGGTGCTAGAAAAAATAGAGAAAATATTAACTTCTTGGAGGAGGAAACATTTGTCTTTTGGAGGGCACATTTTTCTTATTAAAGTTGTATTGTCTTCTATTCTGTTGTTTTTCCTATCTTTCTATAAATCCTGATAGCAACACAGTGCGGGACAACAACAACAATGTGGTGCAAGCCAATAGCAGGCCCAAGAGGATCACGAAGAAGCCCACTTACCTTCAGGATTTTGTGTAATTCATACTAGAACCTGTGTCAGCAGTTAGTTATAACCAACTTGGTTATTGCTCCCAATTCTGTTATGCTTTTTGTTATGCTTGGTTTTCCCCTGCGTTTTGTTTCCTTATGCAGCTGGCCTTAGTATGGTTAAGCTTATCCTCTTTTGTATCAGTATAAATACCACCATCAGATGAATAAAACAATAGAGAAAGCTTATCAATTATTCCAATAGTATAATTCATAGTAGCATAGATATAATTTACCTATCAACTTTGGTCCGACCTGCCTTTTATTTTGCTCCTCTACTCCTCTTCACCATGCCAGATCATAATGCCTGTCAAACTACTACAAATCATCTTGAGGAAGCCGTCAACCGATGGACCCAAGGCTAGAACTCCCTTGCACAAAACCACGCTCCCTTTTCTTAGGCCCAGATTGCCATGAACAACAAAATTTATTCCATTTTGGAACGATTGGCTGCCCTTTCCACGGCTTTGGCCTCATCGCTATCCCCTTTGCCTCCATCTCCACCTCATCCTTCCCCTACCAGCCTCACATGAAACTTGATGTGCCTCATTTTAACAGCCAAGATGCACTAGAATGGATATTCAAAATATCTCAATTCTTTGACTATCAGTGTGTCCCCGATAATGAAAGGCTCACTGTGGCCTCTTTTAACGTGGAAGGACCCACCCTCTGCTGGTATCAATGGATGTCCAAAAATGGCTTCCTAACTTCGTGGCCTGCTATGCTTCAAGTGTTGGAGTCCAGATTCGCTTTGTCGTATTATGACGATCCTCATGGTGCCTTGTTCAAACTGTAGCAATGAGGATCCGTTAATAATTACCTCATAGAGTTCAAAAAGTTTGCAAATCGCACTGTCATCCTGGCCCTTCCATTTATTCTCAGCTGCTTCATCTCTGGTTTGAACCTCAGGCTTCACCGGGAAGTACAAGCCCTTCAACTGCTAATGCTTCCTCAGGTTGTGGCATTGGAAAAGTTGCAAGAAGGCAAACTGACCGATCATTGTCACGCCGGACGCAGTCTTTCAGTTCAGCCTTACCAACCCCCTTCAGGCCAAATCTCATCCCCCTCCAAGTTGCTGATGAAATGTGTGTCGATTGAAGAAATGGCCGTATGCCACCACAAGGGCCTTTGTTATCATTGTAATGAAAATTGGATGGTGGGTCATCATTGTAAACCACACATTCAGCTTTTCATTGCTGATGGCGATGCTGATTCCGACCCCACACCCAACTCTGACTTCTCACTAGACTCTCAGGCGCTGTCTCCCTTCACCGGCGATACGCCTCAGTTGAGTCTAAATGCCATGTTGGGAATGCCCACTCTCGTGACCTTTTGCTTTTATGACCGTATCAACCACCATCGCGTTACGATTTTGGTCGATGGCGATAGTACCCACAATTTTGTGCAAAATAGGGTTGCCAAATTCCTTGACCTTCCTACCACTCTGATACCCACCTTTCGCGTCGTGGTTGGCTATGATGGGATACTCTATTGCACCAGTGTTTGCTCCCAGGTGCCACTCGTGATTCAGGGTCACACCTTTACTCCCAATTTGTACACCTTGACCCTGAACGGTGCCACCATCATCCTGGGCATACAATGGCTTACTCAACTAGGCCCTGTAACCACTAATTACACCACCCTCTCCATGTCTTTTTATCATTTGGGCCTTCCAACCCACTTTCACGTAGATGTCCCTTTCCACCCAGCCTCAGCCTAGGCCCAACAAGTAAAGTGTCTCTTACATACACAAAGCGTCTCAGTTCTTTTCCACATTTCTCCCTTACCCAACCCTGTCCACACCTTTTCCTTTTCGTCACCCTAAGCAAATCACCTTCACCGTCACCCATCACCAGTCTTCTTTCCCGTTTCCATAACCTTTTTCAGGAACCTACCTAATTACCACCCTAGTGCGCCATTACCCTTCACATTCACCTTCTTCCCAATTCCAAGCCCGTGAACGTTAGACCATAGCGTTACCTTCACTTCCAGAAAATTGAGCTTGAGAAACAAATTTCTACTATGTTGGATGCGAGCCTCATCTAGGTCAATCACAACCCTTTTTCCTCTTCGATGCTGTTGGTCAAGAAGAAGGACGAAAGTTGGAGATGTTGTGTTGACTATCGCACCCTGAATGCACTCCTTGTGAAGGACGGGTTCCCTATGCCAAAAATCGATGAACTATTAGATGAATTAGGGAATGCTTCATGGTTCACAAAGCTCGTCCTCCGACAAGGTTTCCATCAGATCTGAATGGCTAATGAAGACATTCCTAAAACAACATTCAGAAATCATTAGGGCCACTATCAGTATAAGGTGATGCCGTTGAGCCTCTGCAACGCGTCAGTCACTTTCTAGGCTACAATGAACGAAATTCTTAAGTTGTTCCTCTAAAAGTTTGTCGCAATATTTTTCGATGACATTCTCATTTATAGTATGTTCTTGGACTCCCACGTGACCCCATTTGGAGGCTATCTTCACCACTTTGTCCATAGAGCAATTCCTCTTATGAAAATTGAAGTGTTTATTTGCCAAAACTACTCTCCAGTATCTCGAACACATCGTGTTTGTCGCTAGCATAGCATAAGACCCGAAAAAGATTAGTGCCATGAGGAATTGGCCTTCTCCAGCATCCACGACGGAACTCCAAGGGTTCCTGGGCTTGACATGATTCTATTTTCATTTTATCTGCAAATATGCCTAAATCACCGAACCTTTGACTGTCCTCTTACGCAAGGACAACTTTCAGTGGTCTAGTGAGGCCCAATAGACCTTTGACAAACTGAAGCAAGCTATGACGGAAGCACCAATTTTGGCCTCCCCTGATTTTGGGCAGCCTTTCACATTGGAATCAGACATGTCCGGTTCGGTCATGGGCATGGTGCTTCTTTAGCATTCACAACCAATCACATTCTATAGCAAGCTTTTCTGTCCCTGCTTGCAACACACTTCCACATATGTTAGAGAACTCTATATTATTACTTCCGTAGTGCAGAAGTGGCAACAATACCTTCCAAACATCCTTTCATCATCATCACTAATCACAGAAGCCTAAAAGAACTTATGTCTCAAGTCATTCAGACTTCCAAACAACAAACGTACCTTTCCAAGTTATTGGGGTACGATTATTCCATACAATATTGCCTCGGCTCCGAAAATGTCACGACAAATGCTTTATCGCGGATTTCCCGCCCTGAGGGTCAATGTTTTTCTTTATCATAAACTAATTTTATTTTCCTGGAACAAATTCGTAAATCCCTTCTACATAGCACGGAGTTCCGTGACCTACTCCATAACATTCGTCATCACCCTGACACCCATTAGGCTTTACCATTAACAAAGACCTTATTTTCTTTTTTGGGAAGATTTGGCTATCATCAGATAATCCTTTCACGACTGCTCTGTTGGATGAATTCCACACCATTCCTCGGGTGGACACAAGGGTGTAGCGAAAACTCTCCACTGTCTTTAGTGATGGAAGCTTGCTTGTGGGGCTTCTATGGAGGCTGGATCTTTGAGCTTCAATGAGGTCCTTTAATGGTGATTTTCCACCCTCGAGATGCAGCAGAAGACAAAGGAGAAGAGGTAAGAGGCGGCGCCATCCACTAGGGAATAAGCCATGGAAGAAGGAGCTTCACCACTAAGATGAGCCTTGGATAAGAAGCTTGGAGAGGATGCTTCAATGGAGGAAAAGAAAGAGGGAGAGAAAGAGAGAGGGGGGAGAACTAAATTGAAGGAAGAAAAAGGGAGAGAAGTTGAACTTTGAGTTGTGTCTCACAAGACTCTCATTCATCAAAGTTACAACAAGTGTTATACATGTTTCTATTTATAGACTAGGTAGCTTCCTTGAGAAGCTTTCTTGAGAAAACTTCCTGGAGAAGCTTCTTTGAGAAAAATTCCTTGAGAAGCTAAAGCTTAGCTACACACACCCCTCTAATAACTAAGCTCACCTCCTTGAGAAGCTTCCTTAAAAAGATTCCTAAAGAAGCTAGAGCTTAGCTACACACACCTCTCTAATAGCTAAGCTCACCTCCTTAAGATGAGAAGCTAGAACTTTGCTACACACCCCCTATAATGGCTAAGCTCACCCCCATGACAAAATACATGAAAATACAAAAAAAGTCCCTACTACAAAGACTACTCAAAATGCCTCGAAATACAAGGCTAAAATCCTATACTACTAGAATGGCCAAAATACAAGGCCTAAACGAAGGAAAAAACCTATTCTAATATTTACAAAGATAAGCGGGCTCATACTTAGCCCATGGGCTCAAAATCTACCCTAAGGCTCATGAGAACCCTAGGGCCTTCCCTTGGATCTCTGGCCCAATCTACTTGGAGTCTTCTATCCAATGCCCTTGCGGGGTAGGATTGCATCATTCCCTCCACCTTGGAAAGGATTTGACCTCAAATCCCGAGGTTCTTCATACTCTGGGCTCCTTCCCTCAACACCTGTAAAAAGAACAAAAACATATGTATTAGTGGTGTTTGGTATGTTGAGGTAAGGTAAGGTCTGAAAACCCATTTCTTAGGCATCTTCCCATGAAGGAACATGGTTTCTCACCAACTCAATGAGTGGTGCTACAAGTATAGAAAAATATGGGACAAACCTTTTGTAAAAGTTTGTTAAATCATGGAAGCCCCAAATTTTTCTTATACTTGGTGGAGTGGGCCACTCAGGAATGACCTTTATTCTCTTAGGGTTCATGGGAACCCCTTGATCACTATTTGAAAAATTAAGAAAAGTAACGCAATAAAACATACCTTTTTCTGTATTTTCATATTGATTATTCCTACCAAAAAGTATGACAAACCTAAGGTGTCCCATATGAGTACCTAAGTTTGTATTGAAACTTAAAATAAGAACAAACCTACCTAATGAGTCCCTATGTACACACACCATGAAGATGTTAGGTGTACGAGTGATTTTACAAAAGAGGGTTGCACCACTCAAAACATTCATCATACCACCCATTTTAGGGACTTGGTGCCTAATAATACCTATTTTGGGCACCAACAAAGCCCAAGGATTTAAGCTCTTGCAAACCAAACCCTCATCCAACAACTTCTTTACTTGAGGAATAAACTCAAGCCTAACAGGTGTGGCAATGCTAGCAAGTGTCTTTTTACAAAAGAGAAAAAGTGGAGGTTGTCTAAGAGGGAAAGTTTCTTTAATGTTTTTCTTTATTGTAAAATGAGTTTCCTTCTTAGCTAACCTCTTGGAGGAAACACTTACCTCCTTACACTTCTCTTTAACCACTAATGGTTGTCCTTCTTCTTGGGGGTAGATTTCTTCACTAGGTTCTTCCCCTTTTGCTTCTTCATTTTCACTAGAGGAAGGTGAAGTAGTAGCCTTATCTTGGCTACTATAAATGTCTTGGCCCCTCATAATCATGGTTTTTGTGGTGGGGCATTGAGAAGTAATGTGTCCTCTTCCAAGACATTTAAAGCGCTTTATAGAGCTAGTTTTCTCTTGCATACTAGCCTTAGGGGCTTGCTTTTCTATTGTCTTCCCTTTATCATCTTTGGGCTTAGAAGGTGTCACCCCTAAGATGCCTTGACCTTGGTCTTTCTTTGGATAAATGTGAGAGCCATAAGATTTTGATGTAGGCTTCTTTTTAAGTTGTTGCTCTACCCTTATTTACCAAACTAAGTTAGCCTCTACATTGTCCTTCCCATGGAAGTATGGGAGGTTAATGTTAGCCTCTTGAGGCTTTCTTTCCTTTTCTCTTCTATGGGATTGAGGTCTAAGATGTGACCTATGCCTTCCTTCGTAATAGTCACGAAGTTCTTCACTTAGGCTCTTGCAAGAGTTATGACTACTATAGGAGGCATGTTTTTCTCTTTTCATTTCTTTCATTATTTTTCTTCTTTCTTCCTCTCTTATTTTCTTTCTTTCATCTTGACTTATTTCTTCCACTCTTTTTTTTCCTTTTTCTTTTCTCTCTTGTTTTTCTTTCCATAACTTGAGGGAACTCAACTCATATAAGATTCTAGATAAAAGGTCTTTATGACTAGTACCCTCGCCATTAACACTAGATGAATTATGACTCATGTTGGTTCCTAAGTTGTGGTTCTTTCTTGTTGGAGGTTTGAAAACAAAAGGTAAAAGAAACTATGGTTGAAACTAGCCAAAATAAACACTAAAAGAGGTGTGAAAGATAAGGTAAAAAAACTAATTGGTAAAAGGCAAGCTATCTAGGCGGTTTGACAATGGAAGGTAAAGGAAATAAGCTATGAAAGTAAGCAAGAAATGTAAACTAGGTGAATCCTAGGAGTGTTTGGATGACCACATTCAAGGTTCCCAACAAAACACTCACTATCCTAAGGAAAAATTGCCTAAAATTATTACACACAAATGGAAGTAGGGTGGGTGACCTGTTGGAGGCTCCCAACTTACTTCCAATGAAAGGCCTTTTTGTTACAAAATTTGAAAGCAATGAAAGTACGTAAATTGTCAATTATAAAATTACAAAAAGGTCCTCAATTTTGGTGGTTGTTCTCTCTTTGGTGATTCACTCAATTTGGAGTGCTTCTTAGTCCAATAGCTCTTAAGGTGGTTGGCCCTTTGCTTCTTGACTCAAATTCTTCAAGAGATGGCACCAATCCTCCTTTCCAATTCCCTATATGGCAACTCACAAACAAGGAAACAAAGAGACAAGCAATAATCAAAGACAAAAAAAATGAAATGAAAGTTAACCAATGGAGTTTTAACAAGACAATTTTTCAAGGATTATTCAACAATTAAAGCAATGAAAAGGACATAGAAGCAAGCTAGGACTCAAAGAGAAACTTAGAATGGCTCTAGAGTAGAGTAAAAAAACTGAAAAAAAAGACTCAACAAACCTCTAGCTTTGGCACTTGTCTTCACACTAATCTTCAATTGAAATTTCCAATTATAGAATAAATTTTGAGCCAAATCAACAGGCACACTTCCCTTTCACCTTTTTTTTTCTGGATAATGATTTTCCTGCCAACTTGTGTGATTTTTCGTATTTTTTCCTTTTATCCAAATCACTTGTTTCTTTTTTTCTAACTTTTTTCCAGATGTCTAGAAAATTCAGGAAAAATTTCAGCTCAAAATTCGAAGTAACCAATTCTCAGTAAGTTTTACAAGTTTGTATGTCCAAGCTGCCAGCACCAGCGATTTGTTTTTTTAAGCATGGTATATTGATGGCATTGGGCTTACTTTCAACCTTCCTATGTATGTTGAACTCACTAGGATTGTTTACCACAGTTTTAGGAGTTCAATATTCACTTAGGATCAACATTTCAGCCAACAATTCAATCACCAAAACTCAAATTCACAATAGACACAATCATAAGGAAACCTAAAAGTTCAAGAAAAGGTTCACAATCAAAGACTCTCTAAGAATTTTGCATGAACATGTTAAGGACTAATTAACATGAAAGATTTGACTCAAATCAAGTAATAGGATAAAATAGTTTCATACACTCATGAACAAATGAGTTAGACAAAGAAACAAGAAAATAAAATTCAGCACAACATAAGAAATCTTATGTGACAAGTTTCATGACTAGACATGACTTCTATGACAAAACTACAATAGGTGAACAAGTCACTCTAGATTTTTGAGGTTTTCTTATACTTTAATATTTTTGTAAGAATTTTATGGTTTCGGTTTCAGCCACAAAAAATAACAAGACAAAAACTCAAAGGAACCTAAACTCAACACAATTCATGGTTCAAGAACAAGAACAAGAAATTTGAACCATAGAAAAATCAAATCTAGCTTCTATAGCAAGTTTAATCGGTGGAAACTCTAAAGAATCATGTTAACAACATTTAGAACAAGACATGTGAGGAGATACATGGAGAAAAATGAAGAAACAACAATGGAAGAGAAGGTAAAGCAAAAAAATTAATGGAGGTTTAAGGAGCACCTACTTGAAGCTCTTGTGCTCTGATACCACTTGATGGAAGCTTGCTTGTGGGGCTTCTATGGAGGCTGGATCTTTGAGCTTCAATGAGGTCCTTTAATGGTGATTTTCCACCCTCGAGATGCAGCGGAAGACAAAAGAGAAGAGGTAAGAGGCGGCGCCATCCACTAGGGAATAAGCCATGGAAGAAGGAGCTTCACCACTAAGATGAGCCTTGGATAAGAAGCTTGGAGAGGATGCTTCAATGGAGGAAAAGAAAGAGGGAGAGAAAGAGAGAGGGGGGTGCACTAAATTGAAGGAAGAAAAAGGGAGAGAAGTTGAACTTTGAGTTGTGTCTCACAAGACTCTCATTCATCAAAGTTACAACAAGTGTTACACATGTTTCTATTTATAGACTAGGTAGCTTCCTTGAGAAGCTTTCATGAGAAAACTTACTGGAGAAGCTTCTTTGAGAAAACTTCCTTGAGAAGCTAAAGCTTAGCTACACACACCCCTCTAATAACTAAGCTCACCTCCTTGAGAAGCTTCCTTAAAAAGATTCCTAAAGAAGCTAGAGCTTAGCTACACACACCTCTCTAATAGCTAAGCTCACCTCCTTGAGATGAGAAGCTAGAACTTTGCTACACACCCCCTATAATAGCTAAGCTCACCCCTATGACAAAATACATGAAAATAAAAAAAAAGTCCCTACTACAAAGACTACTCAAAATGCCTCGAAATACAAGGCTAAAATCCTATACTACTAGAATGGCCAAAATACAAGGCCTAAACGAAGGAAAAAACCTATTCTAATATTTACAAAGATAAGCGGGCTCATACTTAGCCCATGGGCTCAAAATCTACCCTAAGGCTCATGAGAACCCTAGGGCCTTCCCTTGGATCTCTGGCCCAATCTACTTGGAGTCTTCTATCCAATGCCCTTGCGGGGTAGGATTGTATCATTTAGGAGGATTTTTTTTGGAATGTTATGTGAAAGGACATGCGTCGCCATGTCTCCCTATGCTTTGTTTGTCGATAAATGAAATATGAGACCAAGAAGCCCACCGACTTACTTCAACCTCTTCCAACACCGTCATTGGTATGGGAAGACCTTTCATTAGAATTCATCAACAACCTTCCCCAATCACACGGTTTCACCACCATCTTGGTGGTTGTGGATAGATATTCCAAGGGGGCTCATTTTGGTGCCTTGCCGCCGAAATATATATCCTATAGAGTTATCTTGTTGTTCTTAGACATGGTTTGTAAGCTCCATGGATTCCTACGCAGCACCGTGTAAGATCAAGATCCATTGTTCATAAGTAAGTCCTGGCAAGAACATTTTCACCTGAGAATGAGTACGTCGTATCACCCTGAATCCAACGACAAATCTCTCTTCTAGGCACCAGAGACACCAGGTTTTATCAGCGCCTAATAAGAGCAATACAAGGCGGTGAAATTATTCTCTAGTGAAGATAGGTTACTTGTATTTCTCATTCACAAATCCTTCTTTGTTTATGCTGCTCACTCTCAGTTTGGTCTTACTGCTGTTTCATTTTGTTACTAAAAATGGAGGAGGAAAGTTAGTACCCAATGCTTGGCAATCCTTGGTAGAGAGTATTCATGATTTCGTGCCGAACCTGGTAAACGAACAAATAGTCAGAAATGTGAAGCAAAGGTTTTTCCCTTGCATCTCAGTCACTTTTACTTTTTTGTTATTTTGTAATCCCTAGGGTATGATACCTTATAGCTTCACAGTTACAAGTCATTTTCTCATTACCTTGGGTCTCTCATTTTCTATTTTTATAAAAGAGGTCATGAATCGGGTGCTTGAACAATATCTGCATTCTTTTGTCCATGACAAACCCTCGCAATGGTCTACTTTATTAACCCTTGCGGAGTGGTCATATAATACAGTCGTGCACTCAACCACTGGGTTGTCATCATTCAAGGTCATTTACGGTAAACCTCCTCCATTGATTCTGCAGTACTTGCACAACTCATCCCCAGTCGAGGCAGCTGATTCTCTTTTAACCACATAGTCACAAATGCATTCCACGTTGCAATGATGCTTGGCCAAAGCTCAGATTGCAATGAAGCAATTCGTCGACTCCCACCGTCGCGACGTGTCGTACTCAGTGGGCGATTGGGTCTATGTCTTCCTTTGACCTTATCGACAAGTGTCTCTCAGACCAACATATACTAAGTTTTCAAAGCATTTCTACGGCCCTTT
This sequence comes from Glycine max, assembly GCF_000004515.6. Taxonomy (NCBI): domain Eukaryota; kingdom Viridiplantae; phylum Streptophyta; class Magnoliopsida; order Fabales; family Fabaceae; genus Glycine; species Glycine max. The sequence continues at coordinate 35,172,878 of NC_016088.4, read as the reverse complement.
CAAGATCCTAGAACGCATCGGGCCCGTTGCATATCGCTTGCAGTTACCAGATTCTTCTAGAATCCACCCGTTGCGTATCGCTTGCAGTTACCAGATTCTTTAGGGTGGTGGAAGGATGTTCATTTTGTGTGAAAGTCTAGGGATATAAATAATTGGTTCTAGAATAATGTGTCTAATGAGGTGGGAAGAGGTGATAACACTAAGTTTTGGGAGGCAATTTGGGTCACAAATTTGCCATTGGAGGATACAAAAAATTATATTTTGTCTCTTTACAACAACAATAGGCTATCACTTGAGGTTGGGAATCGAGTAATAATAATTGGGTGTTGAATCTGTCATGGAGGATGACTCTTTTTTGTGTGAGAATCAGAGATGTTTAGCAATCCTTTGGATGAAATTACAAATTTTGTGCCTAGACTAGCCATTGTTGATTCATGGAAGTGGAAAGAGGGAATGTCAACAAAATTTTCTATAGGGAAGCATACATTACAATGTGGGTTTGGGAGACTTCACGAGATTCACATTTTTTTTAAATAGATTTAGTTTCTTCTAATTCTAAATTTTGTGCTCTTGCATGGAGGATATCTATTAACTAACTTCCTACTAGGGGTAGGAATAGGAATGTACAACTTATTTCTAATGACTAAGAAACTTGTGTTCTTTGTAATAATTATACAGAGATTGCACCTCACCTATTTTTTTTGTGTAAATTTGCAATAGAGATATGGAACCTATGCTGTTCATGGTTAGGGAGCCAAATGGTCTTGCAGAATTGCACTGAGAGAAATTTCTAGCAGCATGGTGGGTTGGTAACAAGGAGGAAAGAAAAAAAGGTGGGTGAGGGTGGTGGGGGGGGGGGGGGTGGAGGTGGGGGTGCTTTGTTTTATGCTTTATCTAGACTCATCGAAATGATGTAATTTTCAACAATGTGGAGAAGGACACTGAATAAGTTTTTGATATGGTAAATCTTAAGTCATGGATTTGGGTTAAAGCTAAGCTTCAAGAGTTTCATATCTCTCTACAACTGGTCTTTACACTTGGATTTAGTCTTGAACCAGCTTTGAATTTATATCTTTGCAATTGTTCTTATGATCTACTTGCAGAAGCCTGGTGTTTTGTAGCATATTGTTTATTACACATTATGTGATGTACAAGTTGTTTGGATGGTATCAACTTATGGTTAAGTAGTTTGTTAGTTGGTTCCTAGAAGTTGATCTAACATCTATAAATCTTATGGGTCACTTGTTTCTTTTGGTAGTCAAAACCTAGCTTGTAAAGTCATATGTTTGTGTTTTGATGTCTGTTTCATCTGTGAATAAAAAGGTTGTAATAACAAAGGAAAGGGAATCAATATGTGGTGGGGCTATTATTTTCTATTATGCTACTATGTATCTCTTGGTGGCTTTGTTGGACACATCTTATGTTCCAATAGACATTAATAATTTTCTTGGCTTTTATATATATATATATATATATATATATATAACAATAGAGATAAAATTGTAACACTTGCACTTTTAAGGACCGATTATATAAGTTTTTCGTATAGGATCAAATTGAGAATTTGTGACACCCTAATTTAGAGCTCATTATACTCATACAATTAACACAAACTCTTGTATACATCTCTTTGTTTAATAAATTGATTCTTTTTATATAATACAAAAAATATGTTGTTCATTACTCACATCACTTGTATACTTTTGGCACATGTTGAGAGAAAATATCTTTCAATGTCATCTTATAAATCCATTATCAAAATGGAAAATAGTTCACATATCGAATAAATTCATAAAGACATAAATAAATTTTAACAATACATCCCAACGACTGAAATAAACATGAAAGACAACATCATATAGATATAAACCACTGACCCCAATGGTCATAATATTAAAAGTGAAAACAACGTCAACAGTAAGGAAAGATAGCATTTATAGTCCAATAAGAGTAAAAAGTAGCAAAAGGTATTGATGATAGTAGATACAAAATTTGAATCCTTGATTATCTATATCAAAATACAAAGAAAAATAAAAACTTAGGACTCAGAATAGTCACCCACATACAATATACTCGTGTATAACTGTACTCTTAAACCCAAAATTTTCATAAGAAGAATCCTCAGATGAATCTTCCTTAGTATGATCATCCTCTAGAGCACCACAAAAGCGCAAAATAGGAGAAGAAACAAGAGCCATAATCTTTGCATACTCATTACCAGAGATCTCAATGTCTCTAAGAAAAACTCAAAGGATGAATGTGAAGGTGAAGAGGGAGGTGTGTTGGTAGCATGGTGGTAACTAGGAGCACGTTTCTCTGTCGAATGCACAAACAGAGCAAGGTAGATTGGGCGTGTAAATGGTCCATACTCAGCTGTCATGTACCCAAACTGAACCCATTCTACAAAAGAGTCATCCCTGTTGTAAAAGTCATGGATCTAGACTTCGTTAATCATGTTGACCATTATCTAAATCATCGATGGTTGATGCTCGTCCATTAGTATATGAAAAAAAGGTGTATGAAGTGAGTCCCTTTGTTGAATGTGTGTATCATAATGAAGGCACATCTGGAGGCAAATGATCTCTGGGGAGTTGTTGAGGAAGACTACGAAGTTCTTCCTTTACCAACCAGTCCAACAATGGCTCAAATAAAAAATCAAAAGGAGAGGAAAGCAAGAAAGTCAAAGGCAAGAGCTTCTTTATTTGCTGCTGTCTCAAAAGAAATTTTCACTAGAATAATTACCATCAAATCAGCATATGAAATCTGGAGTTTCCTCAAGAATGAATATGAAGGAGATGAAAGGATTAAGGGAATGCAAGCCCTGAATCTGGTTAGAGAATTTGAGATGCAGAAAATGAAGGAGTTCGAAACAATTAAAGAGTATGCTAACAAGCTTCTTAGCATTGCCAACAAAGTAAGATTGCTTGGTTCTGAATTTTCCGATTCAAGAATAGTTGAAAAAATATTGGTGATTGTCCCTGAAAGATTTGAGGCTACTATTACATCCTTGGAGAATACTAAGGATCTGTCAAAACTTACCTTGGCAGAACTTGTAAATGCTTTGCAAGCCCAAGAGCAAAGAAGAAGAATGAGGGCTGATGATTCTGTGGAAGGAGCATTGCAAGCTAAATTGCAAATTAACCAAGGAGAGAAAAGCAAGTGGAAGAAATACAAGAAGATGAATTTCAACACACAAAAAGCAGCGGCTATCACTAGCAACAAAAGTGGAGACAACAACAAAGGATTTCCTCCTTGCAAGCACTGTGGCAGAATGGTTCATCCTCCTTTCAAATGTTGGAGAAGACCCGATGTTAAGTGTGAAAAGTGCAACAAGTTGGGGCATCATGTGAGAATTTGCAAAAGCAATCTTCAACAAAAGAATGAGGCTCAAGTTGCAGATCAACAAGAGGAAGAAGAGAAATTGTGTGTAGCAACTTGTTTTACAAGCAGTAGCTCAACTGAATGTTGGCTAGTGGATAGTGGTTGTACCAACCACATTACCCATGATCAAGAGCTTTTCAGAAAGTTAGACAGATCACAAGTATCAAAAGTTAGAATCGGAAATGGTGATCTTATCACTATTGAAGGAAAGGGAACTGTAGCCATTGAAAGTTTCACAGGTATAAAATTAATTTATGATGTTTTGTATGTACCTGAGATTGATCAAAACTTGCTAAGTGTGGGACAATTGGTTGAGAAGGGGTTTAAAGTCATCTTTGAAAATAAGCACTGTTTGATTAAAGATGTCAATGACAAGGAAATTTTCAGTATCAAAATGAGAGGTAAAAGTTTCTCATTTGACCCACTGAAGAAGGAGCAAGCAGCCTATCCAGCTACTGTAAACAGTACAAAGGCTTGGCACAAAAGGTTAGGCCATTTTCATCATGCAGCTGTGCTAAACATGCAACGAAAAGAGTTGGTTCATGGCTTACCTCACTTAGATTCTAAATTACCAAGCTGTGAAGCATGTCAATATGGCAAGCAAGCAAGATTACCCTTCAAACAATCAACCTGGAGAGCAATAGAGAAGCTGCAGTTGGTTCACACAGATTTGGCCGGACCTCAAAGGACTGCTTTGCTTAAAGAGAGTAAATATTACATCATTTTTATAGATGATTTCACCAGAATGTGCTGGATTTATTTTCTCAAGTCTAAATCAGAGGTTACAGGTGTATTTTTGAGATTTAAGAAGTGAATTGAAAAGCAAAGTGGTTGCATGATTCAAGCTTTGAGGTCTGATAATGGCAAAGAGTATACTTCTGCACAATTCACCATGTTTTGTGAGGAAGCAGGCATTGAGCATCAATTAACAGCTCCTTACACCCCTTAACAAAATGGGGTTAGTGAAAGAAAAAATCGGACAATAATGGAAATGGTCAGATGTATGCTTCATGAGAAAGGGTTACCTAAGGAATATTGGGCAGAAGCTGCAAACACTGCAGTATTCTTGCTAAATCGACTTCCTACCAAAGCAGTAAACGGGAAGACTCCTTTTTAGACTTGGTATGGTTATAAACATTCCTTGAAAAATTTTAAAGTATTTGGATGCTTGTGTTTTACTTATGTGCCAAAGATTAAGAGAGACAAGCTAGACAAAAAAGCTGAACCTGGTATCTTTGTGGGATATAGTTCAGTATCTAAAGCTTATAGAGTTTTCCATCCTCATACAAGGAAAATTCAGATAAGCAGGGATGTGTACTTCATGGAGAATGAGAAATGGAGCTGGAATGATACTGAAAAGATGCCGATAGCTGACCCTTTGCAAAATCAAGATAAGTTAATTGATGATGCACCCGTGAGAGGCACTAGATTGCTCTCAGATGTTTATGAAAGATGCAATGTAGCAGTTCTAGAACTTGTAGGATATTGGGATGCAAAGGAGGATCCAAAATGGAGTGCTGCAATGCAGGAGGAGCTAGTCATGATTGATAAAAATTAGACTTGGGAACTCGTTGAAAGGCCTGAACACAAAAAAGTCATAGGTGTGAAGTGGGTGTTTAGAACAAAGCTGAATGCAAATGGATCAATCAACAAACATAAAGCAAGGTTAGTAGTAAAGGGGTATGCTCAAATTTTTGGAGTAGATTTCTTTGATACTTTTGCCCCAGTTGCAAGGCAGGATACCATTAGGATGTTGCTAGCTATTACAGCATAGAAGGGATGGAAAATCTATCAACTTGATGTCAAGTCAGCTTTCTTAAATGGATTTCTGGAGGAAGAAATCTATGTTGAGCAACCTGAAGGTTTCCTTGTGAAAGGACATGAGGACAAAGTCTATCTATTAAAGAAGGCTTTGTATGGTTTGAAACAGGACCCAAGAGCCTGGTACAACAGGATTGATGAGTACTTATCAAAACTAGGCTTTGTTAAAAGTCTTAGTGAATCCACTTTATACATCAAAGGTGATCAAGCTAACTTCATTGTGATCTCTTTGTATGTTGATGATCTCTTAGTCACTGGCAGCAATGTTGAACTTATTCAGCAGTTCAAGGATGATATGATGCAAGTCTTTAAGATGACAAACCTAGGAGAAATGTCCTATTTCCTTGGTATAGAGGTTAAGCAGAATGAAGGTGAATTTATAGCAGCCACAACAGTTGTTAATCAAGCCTTATGGCTAAGGAAAATGCTAAATGATTTGCACTTGGAGCAAGATACAACTACTGAAGTAATGGTGGACAACCAGGCAGCCATAGTCATCTCTAAAAATCCAGTTTTTCATGGAAAAACAAAGCATTTTAACATCAAATTATTTTTTCTTAGAGATGTACGTAGGGATGGTGCAGTGTGCTTGAAGTACTACAAGACTGAAGACCAGTTGTCAGATATCTTCACCAAAGCTCTTCCAAGAAGCAGATTTGAGTTACTGAGAGAAAAACTTGGACTTACCAACCACTGATACAAGGAGGAGTGTTGAATGTGTGTATCAGCAATTGCCTATCATGAGTGCTTAGGACTGTTTATTTTCAGTTACAATTGTTTTTATGATTCCTTTCAGTTACAATAGCTATTATGTTAGTGGTTATTGTTTAGGAAGTCAATTATTGTTTTTATAATTTCGTTCAGTTACAAAAAATCTCTATTTAAACATATTATTATTCAATAAAATATGTGCATTCATCTCCCTTCATTCTATGAGTTAAGTTTTTTTCCAACACCCTCACTTCTTCTAAAACCACAAACAAGACGACCTTATGGTCACACAACAACTTACTAACCATGGTGATGTGGTTCTCTACCATCTCCATTCTTATCCCTAATAAGTTTTGTTCACTAATAACTTATCTCAACACATTTCAAATCCTCTACCACTGAAACTTGAAGAACTCAATGGTCTTACAAAATTTTAAGTTGGATGACTATTGAGAGTACACCCTTATCATGGTACAATAACAAGGCTCTCAACAACACAATTATGTCTCGCATTTTTTCAGGGTTGCCAAGTCGGCAGTATGACTCATGGTCACAACTTAGTGTCATACTCCCTAAGACATCGTAGGCCAACGATCATTCTCTAGGTACCAATGATTCTCCTCACCAAGATCGTCCTTTACATGTCTATGTGAGATTCCTCTATCAATGGCACTAGATGGCGGTTAGTCAACGACATGGACACGAGGACACACCTTTGACTCCACAACATAATAATTGAAGAATCAACATCTTCACGACCCTAGGTGATCATTCTAACCCCATTATCCATAATTTATTTCATTGATCACAGAAGGAACCTCCCACACAACCAATGCCATGCTTGCTTTCCTAGCTACTTGTCATAATTCTTTGTATTCCTCAAAATGTGTGTTGTCCAACGCCACATACACGCTTCATCCATGATGATCTCTCCACCATAAAGGAGGAGAAGGGCACTCCTTATTCCTTCTTAATTCACAATCATTTGTGAACTCTCACATATCACATCACAATACACCAGGAAAGTGCATGACAAACCACTAAGCTCATGTGGGTTCAGGATTTCCATCCTTTTATTAAGTTTTATGTCTCATCCTCTCCGGTCTTTTGATGAGTTTTTAGTCTTTGGTCTCCAATTTCAAGCAAAGGTCCTAAGGCTTGATCTACGTCCACTTGATAGTATCCGCCATGTGCATACTAAGTCCATAATTATATTATTCACACTCTTGTTAAGTGTTAATTCACTATAATCCACAACAAACATTATTACTCACTAGAACAAGGTTCTAGTCTTACAAATTGACTCACACTAGAGTCCACTTATCCCATCACAAGGATCCTATGATCCTCATCACAATTTCAACACATCATCAATACAACTTCACACCATACATTTCGAGTTCCAACGCACATTTGCCCAAAGATCAGATTCCTCTCTATCTCTAATTCAATCAATAACAATTCAATATATAACAAATAGGTAATTCAAGAGAATTAAACCACAATTAATTCAATAATTAAACAACAAGCTATGAGGGTCTCCTTTTGGGTAGAATCACTCGTTCAGGCTCCATAAGTTAAAATAATACCCACAAAGTAATTAATTTAACCTGATCTCATTATTAGACATATGATGGAAGGTATACCTTAAACATTATTTGACCTATCAAATCAACTATTATGACATAGAAATTTGCAGAAATACCATTCATCATACATATTTCAACGTATAAATTTAGTAACCCAAATTTCATCACCAAAGTATTATTTTTAATTTCAATTCCTTTGCTGGATTATCTCTGTAAAACAGGGTCTGATAATTTTGAAAATAAGTAAACCACCTTTGAAATTGGAGATATTTTACGAAAGATCATCCTTAACATCATAACTGTCACATATAATTTTTCTAAGATTTAATACACACTACAAGTACCATTTTTTTATAATTAATTGTCCTTATTGACAGAAAACAAAGTTAACGCTAGAAATTTAAAATTAATTTTAAATCAAATTTATCTTTAACATCATAAATATCACATATAATTTTTCTAATATTTAATATACACTACAAGTACCATCTTTATAATTAATCGTCCTTATTGACAGAAAACAAAGTTCACACCAGAAATTTAAAATTAATTATAAATCAAAATTTAAATTCTAATAAACTTTTTGGGTGTTCTACAGGGTCATTCTCACAACATATAATTTTGCTAACATTTATTTCTTGCAAAAACTAATTTTCCTTTTAGAATTACGTTACGGAAAAGAAAATAGAGAATCCAACAGTTATTCAAATTAAAATATTAAAATGGCTTAGAAACTTCTATGAAAAATTACAGACATCACCAATGATATATATAATGGATTTGTGGTTCTAGTCCTAAAAATACATCACTTAAACAATTTATTAAGCCAAAACATCTCCAGGACAGATTTAGAATTTCACGAAATTAATTCCGTTAAAAATAGTAAGAAGTGCTAAAAAAAATTTGATTTTTTTTTTTATGAATCCAGAGGCATAAATAACTTGATAATGATCCCATTTCTCAAATCAAGGTCATGAAAATAATTAATAAAAATCAAGAATAGTGGCTACACATGAACATAATAAGAGCAATTTCAAGTAGTGAAGAGCCTACAAGGCCTCCAACGCATCATTAATGGAGAAAAAGTCCATAAAACAACACAAAGGCTAAAGGCTAAAGGCAATAGAATAACCCCTCTATAACTTAGACGAGTTATGCTCAAAAGGTTGTGAGAAACAATGCAGGTTAGTTGCTAAAGGTTACTCACAACATGAAGGTATAGACTATACTAAAACTTATGCACCTATTGCTTGTCTTGAGGCAATAAACATTTTACTATCATTTGTTGCATATAGCAAGATGAAGCTATACCAAATGGACGTAAAAAGCATATCTCGGAATGGACTTATCCAAGAGGAAGTTTATGTGGATCAACCCCTTGGGTTTGAGAGTGACACTTATCCTAATCGTGTTTTCAAACTTAATAGAGCTTTGTATAGATTGAAACAAGATCCTCGAGCTTGGTACAAAAAGTTAAGTTCTTTTTTTTTATTAACAATGGTTTTGAAAGAGGAAAAGTGGACACAACTCTGTTTTGCAAAAACTATGACTAACAGTTCATTTTAGTTCAAGTATATGTTGATGACTTTTGGTGCTACTAATGAAACTCTATGTGAGGATTTTTCTTAGTTAATGCAGATTGAGTTTGAAATGAGCATGACAGGAGAATTGAAATTCTTCCTTGGTCTACAAATTAAGCAAAAAAGCAAGGGCATATACATACATCAGACCAAGTATGTGAAGGAACTATTAAAGAAATTCAACATGGATGATGCAAAAGAAATGAAGACACCTCTGCCTCCAACCATATATCTTGGATTGGACGAGGAATCGAAGAAGGTGGATGGAACCCAATACAAAGAAATGATTGGGTTCCTACTATATCTTACAACGTCTAGACTTGACATTATCTTTAGTGTTTGTTTGTGTGCAAGATTCCAAAAAGAACCAAGGGAATTTCATTTATCTACTGTTAAAAGGATTTTTAAATATTTAATTTAAACTCCTAATCTTGGTCTTTTCTTGAAAAGAGGGAATGATTTCAAATTATTGAGTTACTGTGATGCTAACTACGTTGGAGATAAACTCGAAAGGAAAAACACCAGTGGAAGTTGTCACTTCATTGGTGACAACTTGGTGACTTGGATATGTAAGAAACATGGTTCAATTGCACTATCCACTGTTGAAGCATAATACATATCAGCTGCAAGTTGTTGTGCTAAACTCCTTTGGGTCAAGAACCAGCTAGAGGACTACAACGTCTACAAGAGTAACATTCCTATCTTTTGTGATAATAAAGCTTCCATTAGTCTTTCAAAAAATACCACATTGCATTCAAGGGCAAAACATATAGAAATTAAACATCATTTTACACAAAACCATGTTCTGAAAGGGACAATGAATTTATAGTTTGTACCCATTGATGATTAGCTTACTAATATTTTTACAAAACCTTTTACTGAGGAAAGGCTGATTCTACTAAGGAATCAACTCAAAATTGTTGTCCAATTTGGCTTAGCGTCCAGAGGACCCATCGTCCAATGACACTAAGTTACTATTGTGTGCATATTGTATGTCATATGTGTGCCCAATGTATGGATACACCCATTTCATAAGCATTGTATTACTTAAGTTGGCACAATGTTTTGGGTAAGAGAATGTTGGTTTGTTTGCCGAGTCACTTCTTGATTGGCGAGCCTCATGGTTGATTTTTTTATTATAAAAAAAGCCCACTAAACCCTCAAATTTAAGAAGAACAAACTTCCAATCCGTTCTCTCTCATTAAACCTTTTAGTTTCAGTAAACCTAGAACCTTCTTTCTCTCTTTGCTTATGAACCCTAAAGTCTCCATTGTGCTAGGACAAACAACGACTCTCAACATGGAGACCATAGGCCAAGCTATTGGCTGTGTGAGGGAAGGCAACAAGTAAAATATAAAGTGGGAGCAAGCATACAAAGAGCATGTTCCAAGGGCGTTTTACAAAGACAATGTAAACAAGGCCCAAGGAAAGAAGGTCATCTATAATCTGCTATGTGATCAAGCCAATATATGGAAGAAAATGTACAACAACAACTTTTTACATGAGTTGGGGTCTAAGGATTCCATCTGACCTGCACAAGTTCGTACTCTTCCATTTGATGGAATGCATTCCCTTTGATATGCCACACACTATTTACCTCGACATCTTACACATTACAAAGACGTTGGGATGTAATGATGACATTTATTATGTTGCTCTACTTAAGAAAATACTATGGGAGTAAGGTGTTTATCAAGCCTTCAACGCATTGGACAATTCTAGCAAGGATGGCATCATAATTAGGGGCATCTGTGATAGCAAAGCAACAAAACTTTGGGGATTTAAATATCAACTCCATGAGGATGCAAATGAAGATAACCAAACATGAAGTTCCTAAATTGGACTTGAAAGAAATCAATTGAAAGAGGAAGGAACACATTAGGGTAGTGTTGGTTAGTGATGATGATGCAATGTCTCATCTTGGCATTACTAACAAAATCAACAAGATCATCTAGAATCAAGATAAGTAGACATAGACCAGAAAATAGACCAAGAAAACTAAGGCAGAAGAAAAAATTGTTAGAAAGGAGCAAAGGACAAAGAAAAGACATGAGTTTGTACCCGTGTCTAGTCCCTCCAACAAGCGTCCAAGGGCTGCTCAAACAAAGAGGAGTCTCTAGAAGCAAGCTACAGAGGTGAATCATAGTACAATACATAGAGACCCAAATGAAATAGAAGAAGCTAAGATTGTTCCACTTCAGAGAAAGAGGAATGTTAATGCTTAACCTTCCACTCCTCCTGCTTCTAAGAATACCAAGTGGAAAAGGCACCCCCTTCTGGTAAGGAACTTATCCTTGCGTCCACTATGCCTAGGAAGATGAAGAATAGGGCAACTCGAGCTAAACATGTCATTCTTGACAAATCATGGACACCATCTACCCAAGGGTCAAGCTTAAGTGATACATCTTCTAGTGAATCCTTTATTTCTGAAAAGGAAATGCATCCACCTTCTCTTCCAAGGAATCATTCACCTCCATCTCCACTTCACTTGGACAGCTTAATGTGGCTCCATGTAGAGCTTGTAGGCCTTGGATCTTCTTCATCAATGGAGTCCTTTGCTTCTTGAAGATCAATGGCAGCAGAATGGAGAAGGAGGAAAGGTGATTGGAGACGCCACTTTAAGGAGAAGATGAGTCAAGAACAAGCTCACCGCCATAGGAAGCCATGGATAAGAGCTTAAAGGTAGGAGAAGATGAGTGGAGGGAGAGGGAGAAAGGGGAACAAAATTTTGAGAAAGAGAAGATGGAGAATAAGGTATGAACTTTGAAATCTAATATCTCAAATCATCAAATTTGCAAAATGCACACACAAGGCCTCTATTTATAGCCTAAGTGTCACACAAAATTGGAGGGAAATTTATATTTCTATTCAAATTTTACTTGAAATTGAATTTGAATTTGTGGAGCCAAATTTGGAGCTAAAATTTCACTAATTATGATTAGTGAATTTCATCTATGGTTCAACCCACTAATCCAAGATCAAATCCAAGATTCTCCACTAAGTGTGCTTAGGTGTCATGAGGTATGTAAAACATGAAGGACATGCACAAAGTGTGACTATATGATGTGACAATGGGGTGTAGCAAGCAAATGTTCACCTCTCCCTTAAGTTGGTTCTAAATTTAATTGGATTGGGCTAGTCCCAATTCAATTAAATTTCTCTCCCCACACATACATCAAATAGTCCACTTAATACATGTGAAATTACAAAACTACCTCTAATACAAAAACTAGTCTAGGTGCCCTAAAATACAAGGGCTGAAAAATCCTACATTACTAGGGTACTCTAAACTTATGGGGTATCCTCCCTGCACTATGAAGCCCTTAATAAAAGGCTCAAAAAATAATGAAACCCTAATATAATATGTAAAAAGATAAGTGGCCTCATACTTAGCCCATGGGCCTAAAATCGATCCTAAGGCTCATGAGAATCCTAGGACGGGCCTTCTCCTACATCCCTGGCCCAATCTTCTTGGAGTCTCCTAGCCATGGCTCTGGTGATGGGTCCCTTCCTTGGGAGGATTGCATCATCCCCTCCCTCTTAAAGAGGATTTGTCCTTAAATCTGTCGACCCTTCATCATCTGAATCAGCTACACCTGCAAAAGGAACTAAATCAGTAATGTTAAAAGTGTTGTTAATTCCATACTCTTCTGGGAGGTCTAGCCTATAAGCATTGTTGTTGATCCTCTCCAAGACCTTAAAAGGGCAATCACCTCTGGGGCTAAGATTGGACTTTCTCTTAGTAGGATGGAGCCAAACCCAATCCCCTTCATTAAGCACTGACTCCTTCCTTTCTCTATTGCATTTAGTTGTATACCTCTTTATTTGGTTCTCTATTTGGTTCCTAACCCTCTCATGTAATTTCTTCACAAAATCTGACCTAGATACCCTTTCTTTATGCATAAAAGAAGTGTCAAGTGAAAGGGGAATTAGGTCCAAAGGTGTGAGAGGATTGAACCCATAGACAACCTCATATGGTGACTACCCGGTAGTTCTATGAATCCCCTGTTATAGGCAAACTCCACATGAGGAAGGTACTCATCCCAAGACTTGTGATTTCCTTTTAGGAGAGTCGTTAACAATGTGGATAGAGATCTATTCACTACCTCTGTCTGCCCATCAGTTAGTGGATGACAAGTGGTGGAGAAAAGGAGCTTAGTTCCTAGCTTAGCCCATAAAGTCTTCCAAAAATGGCTAAGGAACTTAGCATCTCTATCAGACACAATAGTCTTAGGCAAACCATGAAGCCTCACAACTTCTCTAAAGAAGATTCTTGAGATGTGACTAGTATCATCTACCTTGTGGTATGGTATGAAATGTTCCATCTTGCTAAACCTATCCACCACCACAAAGATAGAGTCTACACCCCTTTGGGTCCTAGGCAGCCCAAGGACAAAGTTCATACTAACATCTAATCAGGGTGTAGAAGGAATGGGTAAGGGTGTGTATAGCCCATAAGGCATCACCCTAGACTTGACTTGTAAACAAGCCACACACCTAATGCAATACCTATGGACATCTTTTTTCATATGGGGCCAAAATAATTTTTCCTTGAGGAAGACAAGAGTCTTATCAATTTCAAAATGCCCGATTAGCCCACCCTCATGGCTCTCTTTGACCAACAACTTTCTAATGGATCCTTGGGGTATACAAAGCCTTCCCTCCTTGAACAAATACCCTTAGCAATATAGAATCCATCTTGGGCCTTATGCCCAAAGCTAGCATAAATAGGAGAGAAGTACTCATCAGAAACATACAATTCCCTTATGTTATCGAATCCAAAAATTTGAGCTCCAAGGGAAGAAAGAAATGTGTGTCTCCTAGAAAGAGCATCTGCAACCACATTGGTCTTTCCTTTTTTGTATTTGATAACATATAGAAATTTCTTTAGGAACTCTACCCCTTTTGCATGCCTCTTGTTTAACTTGCATTGCCCTCTAATGTACTTAAGTGATTCATGATCACTATGAATAACAAACTCCTTGGACACAAGGTAATGTTCCCAAGTTTGGAGGACTCTAACTAAGGCATAAAGCTCCTTACCATATGTGGGGTAGTTGAGAGTGGCACCATGAAGTTTCTCACTAAAGTAAGCAATAGGGTGCCCACCCTGCAGCAACACAACTCTCACACCTGCACTAGAGGCATCACACTCTAGCTCAAAAGTTTTAGAAAAGTTAGGGAGAGCTAGAACATGTGCCTTGGTGAGTTTTTCTTTGAGTAAAGCAAATGATTGCTCTTGTCTCTCACCCCATGTGAATGCCACATTCTTCTTCACTAACTCATTGAGTGGCGAAGCAAGTGTAGAGAAATTAGGAACAAACCTTCTATAGAAACTTGCCAACCCATGGAAGCTCCTAATATCTTCTACACTTTTTGGGGTGGGCCACTCTTGGATGGCCTTGATTTTCTCAAGGTCCACATGGACCCTATTTTTGCTAACCACAAAACCTAAGAAGACTACACTATCGACACAAAAGGTTCATTTATCTATATTAGCAAAGAGAGTGTGTTTCCTAAGAACCAAAAGAACTTGCCTTACATGTCCTAAGTGATCATATAGGTCCCTACTATAGACTAAGATATCATCGAAATAAACAACTACAAACCTACCTATGAACTCCCTTAGCACATGATTCATTAGCCTCATGAAGGTCATTAGTGAGCCGAAAAGGCATCACTAGCCACTCATACAACCAAAACTTGGTCTTGAAAGTGGTTTTCCACTCATCACCTTTTCTCATCCTTATTTGGTGATAACCACTTCTAAGATCAATTTTGGAAAATATGTTTGCACCATGAAACTTATCAAGCATATCATCAAGCCTAGGAATGGGGTGCCTATACTTCATAGTTATGTTGTTGATGGCCCTACAATATGTACACATTCTCCACTTACCATCCTTCTTGGGCACCAACAACACAGGCACAACACAAGGACTTAGGCCCTCTTGGACCCAGCCCTTCTCCAACAATTCCTTAACTTAGGATTCAATCTCCTTGGTCTCTCGAGGATTAGTCCTGTAAGTTGTCCTATTGAATGCTTGCTCTTGGGACTAAGTCTATTTGGTGTTCTATTCCCCTAAGAGGAGGTAACCCATGGGGTATCTCTTTTGGAAATACATCACCAAATTCCCATAAGAGTTCTTGGACCTTTGGGGGAATGGTCTCATGTGTGGGAATTGTGGTAGTGCTAAGGGAAGTCTCCCTTGAGAGGAGAAGGTAGAAAGATTGCTTGAGAAGAAGAGCTCTCTTAATATCTCTTTTTGTTGCAAAATGACTTTCCTTCTTTGTAACTTTCTTAGAGGAACACCCTCCCTCTTTTTCCTTCTCCTTGACCTTTGGAGCTAAGGCCTTAGTATTGTTTTTTTCTTTTGTTTTTCTAACTTTTCCTCACCTCTCTTGTGCTTCATTGTAAGTTGATCCTTAGCAATGTTTATGTTGCTTAAGCCTTGGATAGTTACAATTTGTGTTTGCTTATGCTCAATTGTCTTGGATAACACAATTCAAGAGAGCTTAAGACTTATTTTGATTTACAAATCCAGCCACAACTCAGCACCACAACTCAATTTCTTCACAGGCATCATATAGGAAACTTAGAAAACAAGAAAAGTTCAACAACAAAACTACTTCTAGGAATTGATTTAGAAGATGTTATGAACTAAATAACATGCATGAATTAGACCCAAAATTCAAATGATAGGCTAAAAATTGGAAGAATACATGAACAAATGTATCTAGAATTCACTCAACAAAATCAAAATCTAGCACAAACTTAGAACATATTGTGACAATTATGTAGAAGCAAGCTTCATGATGATGAATCAAGATTGATTCATGGAGTTTGATGATGCCAAAGAATCAAGAGTCAAGCAAAATTCCAAAGATTCAAGAATGAAGTTTTCAAGAATCAAGAATCAACAAGAATCAAGATCAAGATTCAAGACTCAAGATTCAAGATTCAAGAGAAGACTTAATCAAGATAAGTATGAAAAGGTTTTTTCAAAAACTGAGTAGCACATGGATTTTTCTCAAAACATGTTTACCAAAGAGTTTTTACTCTCTGGTAATCGATTGCCAGATTATTGTAATCAATTACCAGTAGCAAAATGGATTTGAAAATTTTTTCAAATGAATTTACAACGTTCCAATTGATTTCAAAAAGCAGTAATCGATTACAATGTTTTGGTAATCGATTACCAGTGCCTTTGAACGTTGAAATTCAAATTCAAATGTGAAGAGTCACATCCTTTCACATAAAAGCTTTGTGTAATCGATTACACTGATTTGGTAATCGATCACTAGTGATTGTTTCTGAATAAAATCAAAATATGTAACTCTTCAAATGGTTTTTGACTTTTTCTAATTGGTTTTAAGTTTTTCTAAAAGTTATAACTCTTCTAAATGGTTGTCTTGACCAGACATGAAGAGTCTATAAAAGTAAGGCTTTGTTTTGCATTTCAAGCATCTTGAATACTTTTCCAATCAATCTCTTACAATCCTTTACAAGCCTTGAATCTCTTTGAACTTATTCTTCTTCTTTGTGCCAAAAGCTTTCCAAAGTTTTCTGGTTTTCTGAACCTTGAAAACTTGTGCTATTCATTCTTTTCATCTCTTCTCCCTTTGCCAAAAAGAATTCGCCAAGGACTAACCGCCTGAATTCTTTTTGTGTCTCTCTTCTCCCTTTTCCAAAAGAACGAAGGACTAACCGCCTGAATTCTTTTGTGTCTCCCTTCTCCCTTGTCAAAGAATTCAAAATGACACAGTCTGAGAATTCTTTTGATTCTTCCCTTTCCCTAATACAAAAGTGTTCAAAGGACTAACCGCCTGAGAATTCTTTTGTATCCCCATTCACAAAGTATCAAAGGTTTAACAGCCTGAGATCTTTGTCTTAACACATTGGAGGGTACATCCTTTGTGGTACAAGTAGAGGGTACATCTACTTGGGTTTGACTGAGAACAAGAGAGAGTACATCTCTTGTGGATCAGTTCTAGTGGAGGGCACATCCACTAGGGTTTCAAAGAGAATAAGGGAGGGTACATCCCTTGTGGATCTTTGCTTGTAAAAGGATTTTTACAAGGTTGAAAGAAATCTCAAGGACCGCAGGTCGCTTGGGGACTGGATGTAGGCACGGGTTGTTGCCGAACCAGTATAAAAACTCTTGTGTGTTTGTCTCCTTCTTCCCTACTCTTTTACTTTCCGCTGTGCATTTAATTTCCGCTTTTACTTTCTGTTAAGTTTTTCTTCTACTCCTCATTCTCTTAACAATTTAGTAAAAGCCTTAGAAGAGTAATTTTTTAGTTAGTAAAGGTTTAGGAATAATTAATTCAACCCCCCCTTCTTAATTATTCTAAGGCCACTTGATCCAACAAATTATTATGACTAAACATGACTCTAAGACAACATGAATGAAGTGATTTACACTTAGATTTTTGTGTTTTCTTTTCTAATCAATATTTTGCAAGAAAATTGAGATCTAAAGGTTCAACACAAGAAGATTATGATTGAAAAATGATAGAACCTAAAATCAACACAATAACATGATTCAAGAGTAGATCTATAAAACTTGAACCATAGAAATGCAAGAACAAGTGTAGATCTAAGATTTAATTGGTTTATTTTTTTGAATCTACTCTAAACAAAAACAAACCACAAGAAAATAGAGGAGATACATGGAGAATATGATTAGAACATGGAATTAAAGTGAATTGACAAAACAAAAGATAGAGAAGCAAAAGAACATCACCTAGATGATGATGCTCTGATACCACATAATGTAGCTCCATGAAGAGCTTGTAGGCCTTGGATCTTTTTCATCAATGAAGTCCTTTGCTTCTTGAAGATCAATGGTAGTGGAATAGAGAAGGAGGAAAGGTGATTGGGGATGCCACTTTAAGGACAAGATGAGTCAAGAATAAACTCACCACTATAGGAAGCCATGGATTAGAGCTTGAAGGTAAGAGAAGATGAGTGGAGGGAGAAGGAGAATGGCGAACGAAATTATAAGAGAGAGAAGATGGAGAATGAGGTCTGAACTTTAAAGTCTAATTTCTCAAATCATCAAAGATCCAAAATGCACACACAAGGCCTCTATTTATAGCCTAAGTGTCACATAAAATTGGAGGGAAATTTGAATTTCTATTCAAATTTCACTTGAATTTGTGAAGCCAAATTTGGAGCCAAAATTTCACTAATTATGATTAGTGAATTTCAGCTATGGTTCAGCCCAATAATCCAAGATCAAATCCAAGATTCTCCACTAAGTGTGCTTAGGTGTCATGAGGGATGTAAAGCATGAAGAACATGCAGAGAGTGTGACTATATGATGTGGCAATGGGATGTAGCAAGCAAATGCTCACCTTCCCATTAGACTAGTCCGAAATTTAATTGTATTAGGCTTCTCCCAATTCAATTAAATTTCTCTCCCCATACACACATAAAATAGTGCATTTAATACATGTGAAATTACAAAACTAGCCCTAATACAAACACTAGTCTAGGTGCCCTAAAATACAAGGTCTGAAAAATCTTACATTACTAGGGTACTCTAAACTTGTTGGGTACCCTCCCTACACTATGGAGCCCTAAATACAAGGCCCAAAAAATAATGAAACCCTAATTTAATATGTACAAAGATAAGTGGCCTCATAGTTAGCCCATGGGCCCAAAATCTATCCTAAGGCTCATAGGAACCCTAGGGCCTTCGCCTATATTCCTAGTCCAATCTTCTTGGAGTCTCCTAGTCATGGCTTTGGTGATGGGTCCCCTCCTTGGGAGGATTGTATCATGGATTCCTAAGCTAGCTAAAGCAGAAGGCCCCTATGTTGACCAATAAATATTTTCCCTATTTCTTGCTTAAATTTCTCAATATGAAGACAACTCACTTCAAGATTTAGAAGTCATTGTTCCCAAACCTGTCCAACCTCATGAAGTAGTGTCTGTATTTGAGTAGACATGGTATGACTATAAGCATTCACCTTTTGGAGACTTCAAGGCTCTTCCATCAGATGATATAGTGGCACTAGAGGCTCTCCATTGAATGCGACCAATGTATCCTAAACTGGTCAAGATGCAACCATATTGGTTGGTCCTTGGTCCATAACAAAGCGTGCATCCATCCTTAGAGGTAGATCCACTAGATAAAAGGGAAAAGATGAAGAGAAAAGCCTCGAGCAAGATCCTCTCCATTAACAATCCACTAGTAAAATTTGACAAAAGTCATATGTACCCTTCAATTGAAGGGGAACCTCCAAAGGTTCAATGGGAGAAAAAGATTAGCATATGGATGCCCCATTCAAAGCTCATTCCAGTTAATCCAGCCAATCTTAATCCCACATTTGTTGAATTCTCAATGATAGGTGACATCCTTGCATAGATGTATGCTCTTAATCAAGAAAAAACACACACATCTAGTCTTCATATCAGCAAAGCCACTAAAATTTTGATGGTCTCAAATCGTTACTGCCTAAGGCTACCTGTATAGGATGAAGGGAAAAAGAAAGGCTTCAAAATCTATTCCAATCAAAAGATGCCTAATAAAAAAAAAAAGGTGGAGCTTGTAAACTTTCCTCGTTGTCATACCCTAATTTCGTTCGGGGACCATTATTTGTTGGCATGTGGCCTTCGCTTGACCACCTCAAAATGTGTAAACACCCATCATTGTGTAATCCGTAAAGTCTCGCAACATTCCGGAAATCAAAACAAGCATTGTTGCGCAATCCATAAAGATCCGCAACATTTTGGAAGTCAAAAAGAGCATTGTTGCGTAATCCGTAAAGTCTTGCAACATTCCAGAGGGGCAAAAAGAGTATCTTTGCATAATCCGTAAAGTTTCGAGATGTTTCGGGAAGAAACCGGTCAAAAACAAGAAACGTGAGTGCATTTAGCAAAGTGAGATGTGTGTAAATAAACAGGAGTGTATTTCACAACGGGGGGGGGGGGGGGTGAACTTATCAAGATCCTCCACGTTTTGTTGGAAAATGGTTTTCGGGGCTTCCGGGGCTTTCCTAATGCTTCCGTAAAATTCCTAAAACTTTGAGTAAGCCTATTTCACTTAATATTGGTGAAAGAGAAGAGAAAAAAGAGGGAAATCAAGTCCTATATGCTTCCGTAAAATTCCCATAACCCTAAATAAGCATATTTCACCTAATATGGGTGAGAATGAAGAGAAAAAAAAGAAGAAATTCAAGTCCTATATGCTTCTGTAACTTTTTCGTAAATTACGAAAGAAGGGGGGTGGACTTATCAAGATGGGAGTACAAATAGCAATTTTCAAATTTTCGAATTTGGGCCTTCCAGAACATTTTGGAATCGGGGTTGCTTATGGAGGAAGCAACCCGGCTCGCCTGGGCGAGCTGAGGTTGCCTAGGCGAGCTGGGCGGCAACCTCCTCCCCCCTTTTCCTATAAATAGGCGAAGGGAGGCTGTTCCAAATATCCCTAACCCCGTTGGCTATGCATTTCAGCTTTTTTGGGTGAAAAAAATTGTTTCCGTGAAGAAAATCCAAGTTGAGGTGCTTCCGTAACACTTCCGAGATGTTTCCGTGAGCAAATCCGTGAAGGTTTTTCGCCGTTCTTCATCCGTTCTTCGTTCGTTCTTCGTTCTTCAATCGGTAAGTTTTTGAATCCGAGACTTTCAATTCATTTCTCATTTTGTTGGCTTTCATCTTTATTTCGTTCACTTTCATTTTTCTTTTCTTCCGTTTTTAACGAGCTTTAACCGATTGTTTAAGCCGTTATCTCGCCTAATAAATGATAAAATGAATTTCAATCAATCATTTGCGTTGTAATCTCGTTGAATCACTGTTAAAACAAAATCTAACCGATCGTTCACGCTGTAACCACGGTTAAACCAAAAAAAGGCAAAATAATAATAAATAATCAAAATATCTTGAAAAATAATAATAAAATAATCAAAATATCTTTGAATAAAATAATCAAAAAAATCAATCGGACGTTTTTCTTTGAAAGTTTCCTTGAATGAATTGACTAATAACCAAAGTGAAACTAAGGCTAAAATCAACTCACAAATCAAGCTTTGTCCGCAAAAATCACTAAAAACCGTTTTAAGGTCCAACGCCTTAAACGGTCCTCTTTGCTTTTATCGATTAACATGGACCGTTCAAAAGCATGAAATCAACATGTAACTTTACCGCTTTTGCAAGAAATACGTAGGTCCGATTTCCTCATCGCAATTGAGGATACGTAGGAGCAAAAGTCCCGCTTTTGTCGACCACCCCAAGAGATCGTTAATGGTCCAACGCCTTAACGTTTCTCTCCTTTCAAAATCAAAAGTTCGTTTAATGGTTCAACGCCTTAAATGACCTTTTTGTTCGGTTAAAATATATCTTGCGAAAAAAGATAAAAACAACTTAACCAACGTTTAGTTCTCAAAGAACTACGTAGGTCTAATTTCTCTTACGTTCTTATATATATAACTCTTTGATGCTTTTAGTGTGTTTTTGAAATGTATGCATGAGATAGATATTTATTCATTTGATGCACACAAATACCAACGTTATTTGTACACAGGGTGAGTTAAAAAGGGGCCCTATACCCGGGTCCATGGGAACATAAGGAGTGGAGATGAATCTGTGGTCATGCTAGGTCTCCGACTTGCTTGATAACAGTGAACCCTTATCTAGAGTTTTTCTCTTTGATAACATATTGTTGTTGGTAGTCCCTACTGCCGCAATATGTTTTTCGAAGGGGATGATACCTCTAGAAACCATCAAGAGAGATATGACCACCTTGGGAATTATCACTAAAAGCCTTTTAGTTCCTCCCATTTAGGTCCCTAAAATAGGGGCACGAAGCGAACACGTTGCGTGCATTTTAAACACTACCATGCATATAACCTAAATGTCATGTACGCCTTTGTTGTATGATTATCTGAGGATATTGCCATGCTATGTACATCCCCCTGTTGCGCTTTTGCACATCTGCATCATGTCATCACGCATGTGTTGTATGTTGGTCTCGTCTTTTGTCACGGGAAGCCGGAAGGTCCATATCACCTTCTTAACTGCACACATGGGGCACTGCGCCCCCGAATGCACAAGTAAGAAGAAATGATTTTTTCGGGCTCTCATATCCGTAAATGCATTCATATCATGCACCGCATAAGCTTCTCTTCATGGCATCGTAATGGACATATCATTCCTGCATTTGTCACTTACCATATTCATGCATTGCATATTGCATAAGTCACTTCATCACCATGCATTTGCATCTAACATGGTTTTTGCATACCATTTGTTTTCATGTTTACTTACGCGTGATCCTTGCATTTTCCTCTACAAAACAAAAAAAAGGAAGCATGAAAATTTACGCTGCATTCTTAGTTGCATATGTTCGGTACCATGAGCCAACCATGTTGGGATCATAAACCCGTTTCACTTAAAAACAAAATGATTGAGCATGGTACCTAATGCGTGGTTAACTAGGAAATGATGTTTCTTTGGGCATCTCAATCTCATAATTACATTTTCAATGCATAACATACATATTCCCGAGTCTTTCATCTCTATGAAATGTTGTCGAAGTATTGGCGATCAAAATTGTCATTCCTTGGGTTATGGGGTTGAACCAAGCTCATGCTTTTACGAAAAGGTTCATCAAGTCAAGTTGAAGCTTGGAAGTAAACATCTTCCAAAAATTGGGGCAAAAGATGGATCGGGTTACATCGCTGCTTCATCTACTGCCAAACACATTTAGGACTGTTGATGTCCTTGTTACTTCTAGTTTCACCTTGACAAAGATGTCATGGACCATGTTGAAAATCTAAATTGATTCAACCCCATGTCTTGCGTAAAAATTCGCAATAATTCAACTGTGCATCATTCGCATACATCCATGCTTTTCATTGGTTGCATGGCTCATTGCATTCTTTCCTTGGAAAAAAAAACGAACTTAATCATTGCTATCAAAAGGAAAGAACACGTTTACGGCGCCCTTACCAAACCCATGCTAGAGCTAGAGTAATGGGTGAAGTAGAGGAGGTGCAAGAGCAGATGAAGGCCGACATGGAGGAAATGAAAGAGTAAATGGCCATAATGATGGAGGCCATGATGAGCATGAAGAAGATAATGGAAGCCAATGCGGTTGTAGTTGCCGCTACCAGTGCCGTTGCTAAGGTGAACCCGACGCCCCCATCTGGCCTCAACCAAATGAATCATCCACGGTAGGTTTGGAAGACAAAGAGTTGGGAGGTACGGGCGGCCCTCATTTAGTGCGAAAAAAAAGCATGCCTTCCCACCATATGGCTTGCCTCCCAACTATACACCCCCCAATGTGGCATACATGTCCTCGCCATCAGAGGACTGCACACCCTCACCTTCAGAGGACTACACATCCTCTCCTTCAGAGGGCTGCACGCCCTCACCTTCAGAGGACTAGACATCCTTGCCTTTAAAGGGCTAGACGCCCTCGCCTTCAGAGGACTACACGTCCTCGCCAACAGAGGGCTGCACACCCTCACCTTAAGAGGACTACACGTCCTTGCCATCAGAGCACTTCACGTCCTTGCCATTAGAGGGTTGCACGCCCTCGCCTTTAGAGGACTACATGTCCTCTCCTTCAGAGGGCTACATGCCCTCACCTTCAGAGGGCCACATGCCCTCACCATCAGAGGACTACACATCCTCGCCATCAGAGGGCTGCACACCCTCACCTTTAGAGGACTACACGTCCTCGCCTTCAGAGGGCTAGACGCCCTCGCCTACAGAGGAATACACGTCCTCACCATCAGAGGGCTGCACGCCCTCACCTTCAAAGGAATACACGTCATCTCCTTTAGAGGGTTGCACGCCCTCGCCTTCAGAGGACTAGATGTCCTCGCCTTTAGAGGACTAGATGTCCTCGCCTTCAGAGGGCTGGACGCCCTCATCTTCAGAGGACTACATGTCCTTGCCTTTAAAGGGTTGCACGCCCTCACCTTCGTAGGGCTGCACGCCCTCGTCTTCATAGGACTCTACATCTGCGCCTTCAGAGAACTCAAGGTCCTCCGTCCTTAATGCTTAATCGAGGCCAGCGCTCCTGGGTGATGTTGGATCAAGTGTCCTCGGGATAATTAAGAAGGGGGGGGTTGAATTAATTATTAACGAACCTTTACTAATTAAAAATCTATCCCTCTTAATATTACCAAAAGTAAAAGCAATAATTAAAGTGCACAGTGGAAATTTAAAGAGTAGGGAAGAAGAAGACAAACACAAGAGATTTATACTGGTTCGGCAACAACCCGAGCCTACATCCAGTCCCCAAGCGATCCGAGGTCCTTGAGATTTCTTTTCAACCTTGTAAAAATCCTTTTACAAGCAAAGATCCATAAGAGATGTACCCTTCCTTGTTCTCTTTGAACAACCTAGTGGATGTACCCTCCACTAGAACTGATCCACAAGAGATGTACCCTCTCTTTTTCTCAGTCACAACAACCCAAGTAGATGTACCCTCTACTTGTACCACAAAGGATGTACCCTCCAATGTGTTAAGACAAAGTTCTCAGGCGGTTAGTCCTTCAAAACTTTGTGAAGGGGGAAACAAAAGAATTCTCAGGCGGTTAGTCCTTTGAAATCTTTTGTTTATGGAAAAGGGAAGAATCAAAAGAATTCTCAGACTGTGTCGTTTTGAATTATTTGACAAGGGAGAAGAGAGACACAAAATAATTCAGGCGGTTAGTCCTTCGTTCTTTTGGAAAAGGGAGAAGAGAGACACAAAAAGAATTCAGGCGGTTAGTCCTTGGGAAATTCTTTTTCGCAAAGGGAGAAGGGAATGAAAAAGATGAATAGCACAAGTTTTTGAACAAAGAACTTTTCTTGCAAGAGAAAGTTTTGAACAAAAACTTTTAGAATGATGAAGAGAAGATGAAATAAGAAAGTTCGGAAAGAAATGAAAGAAGATGTTGAAAGATAGATTGAAAGATAGAATGATTGAAAGAGATGATGGATATGAATTAATTTTTCTTTATGTTTCATGCCAAGGTCACATATTTATAGTTTCTTGATGACTCAAGTCAAAACTTGTAACTCTTGGCAATTCCTTTAAAACTAATCACTTAAAAAGATATGACTTTTGAATGAATATTCAAAAATAAGTTACTTGAAGAAATGTGACTTTTGGAAATGCATTTTTTGAAAACAATCACTGGTAATTGATTACCGTAAAGGTGTAATCGATTACACATCAACAAATGTGACTCTTCATTTTGAATTTTGAAAATCTTAACGTTTTAAAACCACTGGTAATTGATTACTATAATCTGGTAATCAATTACCAGAGAGTAAAACTCTTTGGTAATGATTTTGTGAAACCTTCTTATGTTACTCAATGTTTTGAAAAACTTTTTAATACTTATCTTGATTAAGTCTTCTCTTGATTCTTGAATCTTTGAGTCTTGAATTTTGATCTTGATTATTCTTGAATCTTGAATCTTCTTGATGAAACTTTCTCTTGAATCTTTCTCTTGATTCTTGAATTGGTCTTGACTCAATCTTGAAATCATTCTCTTAGGCTTTTTGTCATCATCTTTGTTATCATCAAAACACCTTGAATCAATCTTGATTCATCATCATGAAGCAATGAAGCTTGCTTCTACATGTGAGGGGCCAATTGTTTTCTTTTATCAGTTCCTGGGCCACCCCTTGATATTGGAGGGCGACCAACTGTGCGAGCACAACCAGAGAGGGAGGCTATCGTGCAGCTACTATGCATACTGGGGCAACATGCTCCCGGGTGAGGGGCTAGTAGTTTGCTTTTATCAGTTCCTGGGCCACCCCCTGATATTGGAGGGCGACCAACTGTGCGAGCACAACTAGAGAGGGAGGCTATCGTGCAACTACTATGCTTATCGGGGCAAGATTTCACCCGTGTCGCTGCAAAGAGATGAGTGCGGATCATGCGCACCAACATGACCACTCTTACACAGATATGGATGACAGTGCTACTTAGCAACATTCCGTCCAGCGACCACAATGTTGATCTCCCCCTGCGGAAGTATCAGTTTGTCTGTGCCGTCCAGTGAGAGAGTTGAGCTTAGCGCAGTAGGGCGCTTAGCTCAACACACAACAAGGGCTTAGCGCAGCAGCTGCACTTAGCCTTATTCAAAGGAAAACTTATAGAAGCATAGTGGCGCTTAGCCTGACATGTCAGGATTAGCGCTGAACAAAAATTCTGAAAATCTTAATGTCTGAACACTAGTCCCGCATGGTGCACAAACGCGCGTAGCGAGCTCATCACTTACATTCATCAGTAGGGATGAACGCGCTTAGCGCGACATAGTCCGCTTAGCGCGTTCATCTGGAAATCCAAAATTTAACAGTTGCGATGAACAGGCTAAGCACAACAGGCGTGCTTAGCGTGTTCATCGCGATTTCCAAACAGAACCACAGGAGTCTGCACCCCTTTCAGCCACATTGCCCCTAATGGGCTTCTAAGTTACCTAAAATCCTAAAATTACTAAACCTAAATCTAGTAACCTGAACCTAACAACATTATTAACTAAGAAAGAAGGAAATCATCTATCCTAAGGTTTGAGAAATAAAAATACAAAGGAACAGTGCAGGAGAACTTACTTGGATTATGTTTGTGCAAGGAAATAAGGCACGCAAATGAAATATATGTGGTTTGGAAGCAAGAAAACGCAGTAACAGAGGTAAAGGTAACTTTGGGGTATCACCCAAGGTACCTCAGCCTTTGGTTTTTAAAAACTGAAATTCATATGACACGCTTAGCGCACAATTGCACTTAGCAAGCGCACGTGACGTTTGAGTTTAAAACCCAAGCGCTTAGCCTAGCCTCGCACTAAGCCCAACTTGAAGTTGTAAAGTCTAGTGAGTATCTGGGGCTTAGCGCGGCAGGCTACGCTTAGCGCTTTCTGCAACACAAAATTTTCTGCAATATGCGCTTAGCCTGAGATGTGAGGCTTAGCATACCATGAAGCTTCAACTTACAGAGAGTAGTTCAGGCTTAGCGCAATAGGTGCACTAAGCGCACTTCCAAGAATTTAGAAACAGTAAGAGATTGACGCTTAGCGCTTCCTGCCCCGCTAAGCCCAGCGTGAAGACTCAACTTATAGAATGGATCTGGGGCTTAGCTCAGGATAGTGCGCTTAGTAATGCTACAATAAAATTTTTCCAGAGAAGAAGTGGCGCTTAGCACATCATTCATGCTAAGCCCACTGAGTAAGGTTCAATTACAGTGAAGATGTTGGGCTTAGCGCAGTGATGTGTGCTTAGCTGAACTATTCAGCCAACCAATCAGGGGTCGATGTGCTTAGCGCGAGCAAGCTCGGCTTAGCGCGTGAAGACTGAGCACTTAGCGCAAGGTTTGCGACTAGCGGATAGACAATTGCAAAAATTTTCTAAGTCTTTTTCTGTCTATCTCTTCACACAAGCTTAAAAGCCCTTGTTCAATACTGTTGGACAAGTGGCCTCAGAAATTTTAAGAAGGGGAGGGGGGTTGAATTAAGATTTTGTTGACTATTCCTTATTGAAAATTTCCCTTACTTAGATATTCCCTAGATTCAATTATTTCTTTAATTATAAGTTACTCGAATAATAAATAAGGAGAAGTAACCTTAAAGAAATATAAACACAACAGAAAGTAAAAGAGATTAAGGGAAGAGAGAATGCAAAACCGGATTTATACTGGTTCGGCCATAACCTGTGCCTACGTCCAGTCCTCAAGCAAATTCCACTTGAGCGTTTCCACTAACCTTGTAAAATCCGTTTACAAACAATGAACCACAAAGGACTTCCTTCCTTTATGTTTAGTGTTTACACCAAGAGGCAATCCCACCTCTTGCAATGAACCTCAAAGGACCTTCCTCCTTTGTATTCAGTGATTACACCAAGAGGCAATCCCACCTCTTGCAATGAACCCCAAAGGATGTTACTCCTTTGTGTCCAGTGATTACACCAAGAAGAAAATTCCACTTCTTGCAATGAACCCCAAAGGACATTACTCCTTTGTGTCCAGTGATTCAACCAAGTAGATCGTCTCTTGAAAACTTTTACAACCAAGATTCAGTCTCTTGAAAATATTTTTGTAAGAATAGAGGAGAGGAAGAAAATAGAATAGCACAAGTTTTTGCCCAATGAACTTTTCATGACAAAGCAAATGTTGAACAAAAACTCTTAGAAAGATGTTGAGAAATTGGTTGTTTGAAATTCGTGCCATGATCACATATTTATAGCAATTTGATGGCTCTTGAAGAAGCCATGTTAAAAGTTGTGACTTTTGGCAATTTCTTCAAAACCAGTCACTTTAAAAAGTTGTGACTCTTGGCAATTTCTTCAAAACCAGTCACTTTAAAAGTTGTGACTCTTGACAATTTTTTCAAAACTTGTCACTTTAAAAGTTGTGACTCTTTGCAATTTCTTCAAAATCAGTCACTGGTAATCGATTACCATAATGGTGTAATCGATTACACAATTTATTTTATTAAAAGTTATGACTCTTCATGTTGAGGTTTGAAATCCAACGTTCAAAGATATTTCTTGAAAAATTCTCTTGGACAATTTTGTGTTGTTCAATCTTTTCTTTGAAAAAATTCTTTTTAAACTTATCTTGATTCTTTTCTTGAGGTTCTTGCATATCTTGAGTCTTCTCTTGAATCTTCACTTGAATCTTCTTTATTCTTTAATCATGTTTGAGTGAATCTTTAATAATCTTTGTCATCATCAAAATACTCTTGGAAGCTTTGCTTCTACAAATAATAAACAAGCTGAAATTAATCACAATCACAAGCAAGGTATCCTAACTACATGCAAGAGATAAGAGTGAAAAATATAAAAGGGAAAGAAAAGTTGGGTTGCCTCCCAGTAAGCGCTCTTTAACGTCACTAGCTTGACGCATCATCCTGTTATCCAGGATCCAACAAAGTTCCTACTTCAAGAACCTTCTTCTGAGATCTCCTTTCCTCCATCACATGCACTTTAAGTCAAACATTTTGGCTAGATGGATCTTTGTCCCCATGGAACAAATCAAAGCTGATCTTCTGATCTTCTATGCCCATCTGCAACATCTTCTTTCCCATGTCTACCACCCAGCTTGCAATAGACATGAATGGGCGGCCAAGAATGAGAGGAATGTCAACATCCTCTTCTATATCTATGACAACGAAATCATCTGGAAATATAAGGTGCTTAACCTTCACCAAAGCATCTTCAATGACTCCATATGGCCATGTAATGAAGCGGTCAGCTAACTGGAGGGTCATGCATGTGGGCATTATCTCTATCTCTCTAAGTCACTGGCACATGGAAAGAGGCATTAAATTGATACTGGCTCCCAAGTCTATGAGAACTTTGCCTACAGTGACCTCACCTATAGAATACGGTATCGTGAGCACTCCAGGATCTTTGTGCTTAGGTGTAGAAGCAAAGCTTCATGGTGAATCAAAGGTGATTCAAAGGTGTTTTGATGATAACAAAGATGATGACAAAGGTGATGACAAAAAGCTCAAAGATCAATCAAAGAACAACTCAAGTGAATCAAGAACAATTCAAGAGTTCAAGATAAGAATCAAGAAGAATTCAAGACTCAAGAAGAAAGTTTAGAGTCAAGAATCAAGATTCAAGGTTCAAGATCTCAAGAATCAAGATCAAGATTCAAGAATCAAGAGAAGGCTTAATCAAGATAAGTATGAAAAGGTTTTTCTCAAAAATTGAATAGCACATGGTTTTTCTCAAAACATGTTTACCAAAGAGTTTTTACTCTCTGGTAATTGATTACCAGATTGTTGTAATCGATTACCAGTAGCAAAATGGATTTGAAAAAGTTTTCAAATTGAATTTACAACGTTCCAATTAATTTCAAAAAGCTATAATCGATTACAATGTTTTGGTAATCAATTACCGGTGCCTTTGAACGTTGAAATTCAAATGTGAAGAGTCACATCCTTTCACACAAAAGCTTTGTGTAATCGATTACCAGTGTTTGTTTCTGAATAAATCAAAAGATGTAACTCTTCAAAAGGTTTTTGACTTTTTCAAATTGGTTTTATGTTTTTCTAAAAGTTATAACTTTTCTAAATGGTCCTCTTGGCCAGACATGAAGAGTCTATAATAGCAAGGCTTTGATTTTCTTTTCAGTACACTTTTACATTCATTCAATCAATTCTTTGCAAGCCTTGAATCTCTTTGAACTTCTTCTTCTTCTTTGTACCAAAAGCTTTCTGAAGTTTTTTGGTTTTCTAAACCTTGAAACCTTGTGCTATTCATCCTTTTCATTCTCTTCTCCCTTTGCCAAAACGAATTCGCCAAGGACTAACCGCCTGAATTCTTTTTGTGTCTCTCTTCTCCCTTTTCCAAAAGAACAAAGGACTAACCGCCTGAATTCTTTTGTGTCTCCCTTCTCCCATGTCAAAGAATTCAAAACGACACAGTCTGAGAATTCTTTTGATTCTTCCCATTCCCTTATACAAAAGTGTTCAAAGGACTAACTGCCTGAGAATTCTTTTGTATCCCCATTCACAAAGTATCAAAGGTTTAACAGCCTGAGATCTTTGTCTTAACACATTGGAGGGTACATCCTTTGTGGTACAAGTAGAGGGTACATCTACTTGGGTTTGACTGAGAACAAGAGAGGGTACATCTCTTGTGGATCAGTTCTAGTGGATGGTACATCCACTAGGTTCAAAGAGAACAAGGAAGGGTACATCCCTTGTGGATCTTTGATTGTAAAAGGATTTTTACAAGGTTGAAAGAAATCTCAAGGACCACAAGTCGCTTGGGGACTGGATGTAGGCACGGGTTGTTGCCGAACCAGTATAAAAACTCTTGTGTGTTTGTTTCCATCTTCCCTACTCTTTTACTTTCCGCTGTGCATTTATTTTCCGTTGTTACTTTCTGTTAAGTTTCTCTTCTACTCCTCATTCTCTTAACAATTTAGTAAAAGCCTTAGAAGAGTAAATTTTTTAATTAGTAAAGGTTTAGGAATAATTAATTCAACCCCCCCTTCTTAATTATTCTGAGGCCACTCGATCTAACATTAGGTGGAAGAATGCGTTGAATAACAGCACTACAGTTACCATCCACAACAATTCTGTCACTATGGATGTATCGGTTCTTCTTGGTTAACATATCCTTCAAAAATTTGGCATAGAGGGGCATTTGCTGAAGTGCTTCTCCAAATGGCAAAGTAATTCCCAGTTTCTTGAAGATATCAAGAAATCTGGCCAAATGTGACTCTTTATCTTTCCGGGAGGGTACCAACGGATAAGGTACCTCCTTGCATTCAATAGGAGTAGCCTCTTTCTTTTTTTCTATGTTAGCCTCACTCTTGCCTTTCTTCTTCTTAGTCTCAACACCCTTCTCTTTTTGTTTTTCATTTTTCAACTTTTTTTCTTTTTCTTCTTCTTCTTTTATTTCTTCTTCTTTTTCCTTTTCTTTTTCTTCCTTCTTCTCTATTCTCTCGTGATAGTCTCTTATTGGTGTCTCTCCTTCTTCATCACCTTCTACTTCCTCAACAATTTCTTCAAGTTCAACTAAATCATCAACCGGTTCCAGCGCCAATTCATTAGCCAACTGTTGTTTAAATCCCTCCACCTTTTGATCAGCTCTACTTTCCTCTGCTTGAATCGCCATTTTTCTCCTAGTCATCACAACTTTTCACTCTTCTTTAGGATTTTTCTCTGTGTTTGCTGTAAAGTTGTTTGATGGTCTTTCAGCTAATTGTTTTGCAAGTTGACCCACCTGGACTTCCGAATTCTTAATTGCAGACTCGGTGCTCTTTTGGTTAGACATTGACACTTGCATGAATTGAGCTAGAGTCTCTTCCAGCTTTGTGGTTCAATCCTAGAGACTTGGCATCTGCTGTTGTGGCCTTGTAGATGAACCACCCTGGTCTCTGTTGAATTGGTTACTAGGGTGATTTTGCCACTGTCTCTGTTGTTGATACTGCTGGTTATTCTGAAATCCTGGAAATCCACTTGTATTGAAATTGCCTCTGGGTTGATTCCCCATATAATTGATTTCATGTGCAATTTGGTCTTCATTAGGGATACAACATCCAGATTCATGAGCTCCACCACAAATTGTACATCCTGCAACCTGCAACCTGCAAAATAGAAGAATGTGACGTTTATGCAGAATGAAGCTGAGTTGGCAACTTACTGAGTGTTTCTGTTAATGTCTCTAGTTGCTTGGATAGCAACTTGTTTTATGCCAACAGAGCGTCCTGGGAGGTTAGCTCCAATAAACTCTTCTTGGTAGGAATGTGGGCTCGGTCTATCAAAATGGCAATGTCACTAACAACCATGCTTTCAATTAAGTTCATTGCTTCGTCAGGGGTCTTCATTTTGAGCTTACCCCCAGCCGAAGCATCCAAGAGTTGCTTAGATTGTGGTCTCAACCCATTTATGAATATGTTGAGCTGTATTGGTTTTGAAAAGCTGTGAGTCGGAGTCTTCCGTAATAAACCTCTAAATCTTTCAAGTGCCTCACTCAACGATTCATCTGGAAACTGGTGGAAGGAAAAAATGGCAGCTTTGCCTTCTGCAGTCTTCGATTTAGGGAAGTACTTCTTTAAGAACTTTTCTACTACTTCATCCCATGACTTCAGACTGTTTCCTTTAAAAGAATTAAGCTATCTCTTAGCTTCTCCAGCTGAAGAAAATGAGAACAGACTCAACCTGATTACATCCGCAGGCACACCTGCCAACCTAATAGTATTGCATATCTCTATATAGGTGGCCAAGTGAGCATAAGGGTCTTCATTGGGTAAACCATGAAGCAGATTATTTTGAATTAGTTGTATCAAAGAAAGAGGATATGTAATTGTCTGGGCTTGAACTTATGGCTGTGCAATACTGGTGAAAAATTGTGGCATAGTAGAACTTGAATAATCCTCCAGGGTTACTCTTCTTGGCTCTTCAGCCATGATTGGGTCTTCAATAGGTTCTATATGAGAATGCTCTGCAATAGGAAAACTAGAAGATGCCTCGGAAGATTGAGGTTCTTCTTCTGGAGTTGCTGCTGCTTCTAAATCCTGCAAAAAAATTCTGATTCTTTCTGAATTACTCCTTCTACAAGTGGTGTTAATCTCCAAATCAATAGGGATCAAATCACCTGCAGTAGATCTTCTTTGCATACAAGAAAACAGAACAACAATTATCCAGTTCAAAAGAAAAATGAATGTACGGTAACTAAAATATGAACAAAAGAATCAATGAATTAAAGAGAAAAATATAAAGCAATCCCGTAAAACTGAACTAAACTCTTCTTGAATATAGTTCCCCGGCAACGGCGCCATAAATACTTTGTTGGATTTCCCCTCCAGTTACTTTTTGGTCCACTTTTTCTTTATACAAATATGATCAAAGGAAATCCGGTTTGCCGGAAAGCACACCGAGTCGTCAAGTATTTAAAATTTAATATGGATGAATCCGAGTATCGAACTCAGGGAACTAGTATTAGACAAGGTTAAATTCATAAATAGGGCATTTTTGAAAGAAACGTTGATAATGGATGATTTAGAACAGAATTAAACTAAGTTTAGGCTAAAAACAGTAAAAATGCAAGTAAGTAAGATTGACAGCAGTAGGTAAAGGTGTTGGGTCTTTCTAACAAACCAGCTGATGTATATAAAGATGTTTCTCTAATCAATCATGCTTTTGTGTTCTATGTTGTAGCCTAAATTACTAAACCTCGATCCCTAGTTAGGCTGAATCAATCTAAGCTTCATCCTCAGATCCTTCTTGTTGGACTAGACTCAGCTTAAATAACTTACGAAAATTTAGACTAATTTAGCCTAACCTTTGTCCTCAGATCCCTCTTGTTGGACTAGACTTAGACCAAACAACATTATTGTAACATCATTCTTAAAACCAAAACTTAATCCACAGATGCCTAATTTAAGACTAAGTTTCAATCCTGCTTCATTCAAGTTCTAAGGCAACTATACATTTCACAATGCTAAAGTCACCTAACTATGCACACAAATGGTTGATTAGACTAAGAGCATACAAAATTTAAGCATTGAAAGAAGCATTGAACACAAGAAACACAATCAATTAGATATTAAAGTAATTACATCAGTTGTTCTTTAGAAATCCCTAACAAGGGTGTTTAGTCAACCATTACAGAAAAACCCTAACAATAATGAGATTACAAAACCTAGGTATCTCTGCAAAAGTTGCTCCTCTTGCTGCCTCCAGAGCTCTTTTCCCAAAATAGGCACTGTGGTGTGCTCTGGTATTCTGTGCAAATCATCTGCCTTCCCCTAATTCTGCACAAAACAAGCTTTAAATAGGCTCTGAATCCGTGACGTTGCGCTTAGCGCCACCCTCACGCTTAGCGCGAGTAAGTGGATTTGAGCTTAGCGCCAGTCTTGCACTGAGCCTGGCTGAAGACAACTGCTGCGCATAACACACTGATCTCGCCCTTAGCGCGCAGCCTTGATATTGATGCTCTTCCAGATTCTTCGGTCGTGCTAAGCACGCTGAAGCTATGCTTAGTGGTGGATGCGCGCTTAGCCCACTGAAGAGCTAAGCTCAACTGTCACTTTTAGCATTTCATGACTTAGCCTCTTTTTCACCTAAAATTGCACATATTTCATCATTAAATCCAATAGAAATATTCTAGAGACAACATTAACAATAAAACAAGATTTATTTACAAACTACTACGAAATAACCATAAATTGGAGAAACTATACAAGTTTTGGAAAATGCTTTATATACAAAAGTTAGTCGTATAAGACGACTAACACTTGACACTTGTGGCATTTTCTCACATGGATACAACAATCATTTTCCATGGTGAGCCAGTAATACCCTACCCTCAGAATCTTCTAGGCCATGGCATGTCCATTGGCATATGTTCCAAAGGACCCCTCATGAACTTCCACTAGCATCTGCTCAACCTTTCTAGTGTCCACACATCAGAGCAAAACCATGTCATGGTTCCTCTTGTTTAGAATGCTTCCACTTAGGAAGAAGCCGACCACCGACCTTCATAATGTCCTCTTGTCGTTGTCGGAAGCCTCCTATGGGTAGTCCTTGTCTTCGATGTATCGCTTGATATCGAAGTACCAAGGTTTACCATCTTGTTCCTCCTCTATCAATCAGCAATGCGTGGGCTTGCCACGACATCTGAATTTGATGTACGACAAGTCCCCATGCGGGGTCAACTGAAACATGGATGCTAGAGTGGCAAGCACATCAACCATTTGATTTTCCTCTCTAGGAATGTGGTGGAAGGATATGTCATCGAAGAAATCTGTTAGCTTCTTGATGTAGGCCTGGTAGGGTATCAACTTATGATCCCTAGTGTCTGATTCTCCTCTCAAATAATGAATCACCAAGGTTGAGTCTCCATATACTTTGAGCAATTTAACCTTGAAGTTGATTGCTACTTGGATCCCAAAGGTGCATGCCTCGTACTCGGCCATGTTGTTCATGCAGTCAAAGCCCAACCTAGCTGTGAAAGGTATGCATTGATCATCAGGGGTAAGCAAAACCACCCCTACTCGATGGCCTAGTGCGTTGGACGTGCCATCGAACCACACTATCCATTTGTCCCTATCTTCATCCTCCACCTCCTCCTCGAACAAGGTCTTGATGTCCTCGTCCAGGAACTTTGGATGAATAGGTTGGTAAACATTGATGGGCTGTTAAGCTAGGTAATCTGCTAAGGTGCTTTCCTTTATCACCTTTTGAGTGACATAAACAATGTCAAATTCTGACAGCAGAACTTGCCACCGAGCGTTCCGTCCGGTGAGAGCAGGCTTTTCAAATATGTACTTAACTGGGTCCATCTTGGATACCAACCAAGTGATGTAGCTCAGCATGTGCTGCCTTAGACGATGGGCTGCCCACACCAAGGCACAACATATCCTTTCAAGCAAAGAGTAGTTCATCTCACAGGCCATGAACTCCTTGCTTAAGTAATAGACAACCTGTTCCCTTTTCCCGGACTCGTCGTGCTGCCCCAGCATACACCCCATTGACATATCCAGCATAGTCATATATAGAATAAGGGATCTTCCAGGCACTGGTGGCACCAGCACAGGAGGATTCATAAGGCATAGCTTGATCCTTCCGAACGCCACTTGGCAGTTGTCGTTCAATTGGACGGGCTGGTTCTTTCGTAATAGCTTGAAGAGAGGCTTACAAGTAGCGGTCAGTTGCGATATGAACCTCGCTATATAATTCAGGCATCCCAAGAAACCTCAGACTTGCTTCTCGGTGTGTTGCTCGGGCATTTCAATGGTGGCTTTTACTTTTTCCGGGTCCACCTCTATCCCTTTCTGTCTTACGATAAAACCAAGCAATTTTCCTGACTTGACCCCAAAAGTACACTTGGCAGGATTCAATCTTACTCGGTACTTACGCAGCCTCTCGAACAAATTCCGCAAGTTGACGAGGTGTTCCCCCTCGGTTTTAGAGTTGGCAATCATATCATCAACGTAGACTTCAATTTCTTTGTGGATCATGTCGTGGAATAATGCTACCATAGCTCGTTGGTAGGTTGCCCCAACGTTCTTAAGCCCAAAGGGCATCACTTTGTAGCAGAACATCCCCCACAAGGTGATGAAAGTCGTCTTTTCCATGTCCTCCGGTGCCATCTTTATTTGGTTGTAGCCCAAGAACCCGTTCATGAAAGAAAACAAAGAAAAATTGGTTGTGTTATCTACAAGGATATCGATGTGCGGTAAGAGAAAGTCATCCTTTGGACTGACTCGGTTTAGATCCTGATAGTCCATGCACATTCACACTTTCCCATCTTTCTTGGGGACTGACACAATGTTGGCAACCCATTTCGGGTATTGAGCGATTGCGAAGTAGCCGACGTCAAATTGCTTTTTCATATCTTTTTTTATCTTTAAGGACATCTCAGGCTTCATCCTTCTTAGTTTTTGTTTCACTGGGGAACAACTGGGATTCAAAAGCAACCTATGCTACACAATGTCGGGGTTCAATCCGGGCATATCTTGGTACAACCAAGCTAAGATGTCTTGGTAATCTCGTAGCAGAGCCACCAATTCATCTCGGATAGTGTGGTCATGCCCGTGCCAACCTTTACCTCTTTTTTTTCCTCGCCAACACCCAAGTTTACGATTTCCGTCTCTTCTTGGTGTGGCTTCATTTCTCAGTCTTCCTGTTCAACCATTCTTTTTAGGTCTGGGGGAAGTCCCCAATCCTCATCTTCTTCATCCTCAGCTTGGTTTACTAAATGCTCAAAATCGATGTTTGGGTCATCGGTATTAGTACCTTCACAGGACTCATTGTTGGATCTATACCGTTTAATCGCAACAAAAATAAACATGCAGACGAATGAGAATGGATGAAAGTGCAAGAACAAATGAAGAAAGGTTGTATTTATATATATTTGATAGCAAAAGACAAACCCAAATAGGGAGAAACCCTAAAGCCTAGGCCCAGCTATAGGGT
This sequence comes from Glycine max, assembly GCF_000004515.6. NCBI lineage: Eukaryota > Viridiplantae > Streptophyta > Magnoliopsida > Fabales > Fabaceae > Glycine > Glycine max. Next base: position 35,135,407 of record NC_016088.4, on the reverse strand, counting down.
TAGGACTAACAAATTACATTATGTTCGCCACGAAAATTCTAGGTTGTTCGATAATTTGCCAGTTTCCCAACTCGAACTCAGGAGGGCATGGCCGCACCTAGTTTGATTGTTCTTGAAAGGACTTCATCATGGATCATGGTGACCCGCCCTTCACACATCCAGCCCGCACTGATGAAGCTTTCATTGATGGGACATAAGGGAATCCCTTTCACTTGCGGTCCTTGCGGCTGGCCCATGCTTTTACCCCTCCTTTCTAGGGCACTTCTCCTCAGGTCGGCGCGTGTAGGCTTATATCCTAGCCCGAACCTTCCGTGGTTCTCCTTGAACTCCACCAAGCTCGCCACGCCATCGTTGTTCCAACCCAAACCCATTCCGGGCTCGTACCCATGCCCCAACATTATACGGGCTACCATCAATGCAGCACCGGATGAGCAGGGTTGCACTGCGGGAGACTCGACATAAGCGTTTCTCACCACCTCCAATGCTTGAAAAGCCGTTTCCAAGGACTCCTCCATGGCTTCCACATATGGTGTAGAAGAAGGACAACTTAATAGAATGTTTTCCTCCCATGAGACTATGATTAACTGCCCTTCCACCACAAATTTCAGCCTTTGGTGGAGCATTGAAAGGACTACCCCGACTGAGTGAATCCAAGGCCGGCCTAAAAGGCAGCTATAGGCTGGGTTGATATCCATCACTTGAAAAGTGATTTGGCAGATGCGAGGTCCAATCTGAATTGGGAGATCAATCTCCCCCTTTACTTCCCGACGGCTGCCATGGAGCTCGACCTCAGGTGTGACACATTGAAAGGCAGTTTGTCCAAGGTAGCCTTGGGCATGACATTGAGTGATGAGTCATTGTCAATGAGCTTAGCCACGATATGGTCCAAGAACTTGATGGACACATGCAAGGCCCTATTATGTCCCTAGCCCTCGACGGGCATCTCCTCATCAGCAAAGGTGAGGCAATTGTTGGTGGTAATATTGTTGATGATGGCCCTGAAGCCCTCCACGGATATGTCTTGGGCGACGTGGGCCTCATTCAAGATCTTGACCTGAAGTGCCCGATGAGGCTCGGAGTTCATGATGGGGTTTTATTGAGATGTTCAATTACCTTGAACTCGCTTTGCTGGATGATCCGAAGGAACTCATTTGCTTCTTCAGCAGATATTTTCTTTCTATTGAAGTCTTCCTCTCCCTTAGCAAATCTCGCAGCCGAGATCGCCTCATCTAGAATCGGGTTTGCCTTGTCGCTTTCTTCCATGCCCACCTTCGCCTTTCCCTTCATGTCCTTGGACCGCACCAACGGGTTGGGTGCCGCGAAGATTCACCCACTACGGGTCATACTACTCGTGCCAGAGATGTTAGTAACCTTGGCAGAGGATAGGTTATCTCCGATGGACTTGTCCTTCCTTCTGTCAGGTTTTTGAGGGGCGTACCTCCATGGGACCGTCTTGGCACTCTTGTAAGGGGAAAGGGCAGGCTTCTTACCCAGGATAGGCTGGAAGCCTCAGGGCTTTTGGGTGGCAGCATCTCTGGTGAAGTGGATCACCAATGGTTTAGGCTTGCTCGGGCTTTTGTCAGCCAATTGCATGCACAAATGTTGCTCCCCCTTGCTTCCACCACCAACTTCAAACCAACCTTGATCCATTATCCCTTGCAGCAAATCCTCTGCCACAGGGCATACCTCTACATCGGGCGCCGCCCCTGGGTGTACCAAGCAGGTATCCCCCTCACCCCCGTCAAAGAAAATGATGCCCGCCTCGCACAACACCTTCAATATAAACCTCCTAAAGGTTACCACATCTTTCATTTGCTTCGGCCTCTGAGGTCCACACTCCTCCACCGCATTAACCGCTGGTCCTCCATAACTGGCAAAAGGGTTTGTCTTTACATTTGGACTGTCCTCTTGGAATATCAACCAACCTGCATCGATCAAACTTTGGACCTTATGTCTGAAGGGCACACATTGTTCTATCGAGTGCCCCAGGACACCTCTATGATAAGCGCATGTCGCGTTGGGGTTGTACCATCAAGGGAAAGGAGACTGAAAAATCTTCCTGGGGGTCACTACCACCATTTGGTTGGCGATCAAAGATGGTAGCAAGTCTGCATACGGCATCAGGATGGGATTGAATTCTGCAAGTTTCTTTACCGGGAAATTCCTTCCTGGATTGGCGCTTGTGCTCGGATTGGAGTTGCCAGCGGGGCGAGGTTGTGTAGGAGCTGAGTTTGAGTGGGGGCCCTTTGTGGTTGAGGGGGTGCCCTTTGCTGGACGGGCGCTGGACTAGAGGGGTTTCTGTCGAGGGCCGAAAAGCTTGGTTAATGTTGGGCATATTGGTAAGTGTTATGCGGGGTTTGTTGGGGCTTCAGGCAAGTAGGAGCTGAAGTCACGACGTGGGCTTCTCCTTCCTTCTTCTTTGCTCCACTTGCCCCGAATCTCCTATTTCTTATGCTGACAAGGGCGATATAATCAAACTTCCCTCTTTTCAGGCCTACTTCGATCCTTTTGCCTGCAAATACTAAATCTATGAAGCTAGAAGGCATGTATCCCACCAACTTTTCATAGTAGAACACTGGAAATGTATCCATTATCATAGTGATCATCTTTCTTTCTACCATGGGGGGTGCCACTTGTGCTGCCAAGTCCCTCCACCGTTGGGCGTACTCCTTAAAGGACTCATGCTCCCGCTTGCTCATATTTTGTAGCTGGTTTCTATCAGGAGCTATGTCAGTATTGTATTGGTATTGCCTAATGAAGGCAGTAATCAAGTCCTTCCATGTGAGGATACGAGAAGCCTCCAAATTGGTATACCAGATGACTGCCGCCCCGACCAAACTTTCTTGGAAGAAATGCATCAACAGTTTCTTGTCCCCAGAGTATGCCCCCATTTTTCAGCAGTACATCTTCAGGTGATTCTTGGGGTAAGTGGTCCCCTTGTATCTATCGAAATCAGGTACCTTGAATTTTGGGGGGATGGCAACATCAGGTACCAAACACAATTATGCCATGTCAGTGAAAGGGTAATCACCAAACCCTTTGACAACCCTTAATCTCTTCTCGATGAGATCAAGTTTCTCTCTCCTTTCCACTGCCGGAGGTGGCCCCCCTACTGAGAAATGCAGCGGTTGTAGAGGGCGGGGTTGAGGAGCTCCCACAATATTGGGTCGAGGCATAGCATTAAATGCCGGTCCCTCAGTGGTGAAAGGGGAGTATGGGTTGAAGTCACCTTGAGCATGCTCCCGAGGTTCTTCACGAGCGCTCCCTATAGGCCGGGGTTGCTGACCCTCAAAGGTAACGGGAACGACGTGATTAGCGTTCTTGTTGGGCATGTGCATCGTAGGTGGCGTATAATTGGGGTTTAAGCCATAGGGGTAAGCATTCCTATTATGCCCCACGTGTGGACTGTTCGGCTTTCAGCAAGTGCATCGGATCACACAAGTAGTATAAAACGGTAAGAACCGAGTATCGAACACTTGGGGAACTTGTGTTATTTGGTAAGCTATTTCAGCAAATAGATGTCTGGTGTGTAAAGGTAACTGTGAATATGAATAGATGTATAAACTATCTATGCAAAAAGAAAGAAAATCACGAGAGAGAAATGATGTGTAAAAACAAGTAGAAAACACGTTGGTCTTCCTAATAGGTGCCTGATGCTAAAAAGATATTCTCTATCTAACAGTGCTCATGTGTTCTTATGGTGTCTCCTGAGATACTAAACCCCGATTCCTCATGATAGTTTAGCCTAATCCTGATCAAGCATCATCCGCATATTCCTCTTGTAAGACATAACTCAACCAGGACCGCATTAAGACACACATACTCAACTAAATTATCGCACCTTAATTCCTCGTGAAAGCACGATAACTCAGCCCTGCACTATCAAGGACTTTAGAGTCAGACCAGTTTCCACTTTTGAATGACCCTAACAAAGCATGCATCTACGTGATCAAGGTAAAGGCATACTGGAATGAAAAGCAGATAGCACAGAGAACACACAAAACATCATTAAATAGATAAAAATATATTTACATCAGGTACCTACAGGGAAGATCCAACAGAGGATTTAACTTTCCATACCAGGAAGCCTTCTTAACAACAAAAAGAAGAACAAGATGAAAGATTGCAAAAAATACAAATGGTGAGGATGTCTCCTTCACCTCTAGGATCTCACAATCACTCACAAACTCATCTCAAGCTCTCAAACTGGCTCCTGTTTCAAGCTCTGGTCTCTATAGATCTTCACACAACAAAATCTCTCAAAACTCTCTAGAACTTGGACCTTTCTCTCTCTAGAAACCCTAGACATGCAAAGCTCTGAATCCCAGTCCAAACTCCCTTCACAAAATCTGATTTTAGGCTTAAATAGGTGACCTTGTTCGTGATCGTGAGCTTAGCGCACTTATGGACCGCTTAGCGCACATTAGTGAATTTCGGATTAGCGCGCTTCTCTCACTTAGCGGATGAGCAGAAGCGGTGCGCTTGATGGCCTGGAGTGATGCGCTCAGCGAACCTATACAGCTCATCTTCTTCTGGATTCTTCCTCGTGCTTAGCCACTGAGTGTTGCGCTTAGCGGATGCTCGCTAAGCCAGCAGATTGGCTTAGCGAGGTGAAAAACAGCACTTTGCCAAATTGCCTAATTAACCTGAAATTGAGAGAATTTGATCATTAAACACACAAAACAGATGTATTAAGTATCTATAGTCTACACTTAACATAAAGTACGTATAATACTACAAAACAACCATAAATTGGGAAAGTTTGATACAATTTACACAAGTTTTATACACAAAATTTAGTCGTTTCCATCGACTAACATGGGCTGCTGGTGCTGCCCAACACCTCTCCTCCTTGACCCAACACGTCCGGGATGGGTTGGTTTGCTTGGATTATGGTAGAGGGATGGGTCGGATCTGCCTCAGCGGTGGCGCTGGTGGCGGCTGCTGCAGCCACGTTGCTTTCTATCTTTCGCTTCATGCTTAACATGGCCTCCATCATGGAGGTCATTTGATCTTTCAAGGCCTCCATATCGGCCTTCATTTGTTCCTGCACCTCTTCTATGTCCCCCATGACTCTAGTTTTGGAACGGGTTCGATAGGGGTGCCTTAAAGAGTGTTTAGTTATGGTGTTTATTGCTAAAAGAACAGAATGCATTGAGTAATGCGACAAAGAACTAAACATGAATGAATGCTAAAGATAAGTTGTCGAAGTATTGGACTCGCGCAGAACTTTGAGCAAAGACATAGGATTGAACCAAACTCATTTTTATTAAGGAACAAAAATGTTCATCTTGCCAAAATTAAAGCAAAAATACAAACTCCTTAGCGGTTCCTAATTATGTGGGCCATCAAATCGATCATGTGCTGACAATAATTGAGGAGCCCATGAACTTCCTCGGGAGCCGAGTACACGTCCGCCATTGCCTTGGCTTTGGCTAGCAATCTGGGAAGGAAGCTCTTGACTCCCATTCAAGGTGAAAGCGAACCTATCCATTCACATCATTACTTCTCTGTGTAATGAATCGATCACTCTCTCTCTCTTGCTTCCCTTTCTGTTTGCAGGACCGATACCTTCTCATACTCGTCCTCTAGCCTTTGTTCATGGGGTACAACTAGACTTAGCTTCTCTTTGTATTGGTCAATGATGGCCCACACGTTTCCTTCCTTCCTACTCAATTGTTCGGACAAACATCTCTTTGACCTTTGACAAGCCTTCAACTTGCCCTCTAATATCATACCTTCGACTCTCGACTAGTCACTCTTAGTCCTTCAAAGCTTGAGCTCACTGTTGTTATCCCACAATGCCCCTCGGAACTTGTCTCGGCCCCATTCTTCCTTTGGGACCCTCTTTGTTTCCCGTTCCAATGCTTTGGCAATGGCCACATTGACGTCTCTCGATTTGTCACATTCTTTTCGGACCTTGATAGTTGTCATCTTGAACTTTTCCTGGACTACTTGTGCCCTTTCAAGTTCCGCGTTCAAGGCTTGCACCTCCTCACTCTCCTCAGGGGTTTCAGCCTCTTCCTCACTTGATGCCTTTAGATTCGGGAGCCAAACTAACTCTTGCGTCTGAGCTTTCAACCACTTGTGATAGCTGTCGATGATCCTATTGATGCTTCCCCTAAGCTCCTTATGCTTTCTTTGCACCACGTTCCATGCCTTTCGGACTCCTTGAAATATCCTTGCATTAGGGTCAGTGAAACCTCGTGCGATGAAGGGCGTGATACTTTCTTCCGACGACGCTCCTCTCATGGGGTAGCCAAGTTGTCTTATGGCAAGGATGAGATTATAATTGATACAACCCATTGTTCCCATCAAGGGGATGTTTGAGAACCCCTCACATAAGGATAAAACCTCGGTTCTTCCTTCCTTCCATCGGGGGAACCAATTAACGGATGCCCCTACCATACTAGCCAAGAGTTGCTCCTAATTTTCCTTCCCTTTCTTGGCGCACATACGGTGACCTTACAGGGGACAGATGGGTCTACTTTCATGATGAAAGAGGTGAGAGACCAGCCATACATAAAGAGCTGGTGTGCAACAAACAATCCTTACACTGCTCTTCTTGCATCTCCGGCCAAATGTGTCGCAGGCATCGGCCAAAATAGCCACGACCAGACTTTCCTTGCTATGGTGATAAGCAAGGAAGGCGTCGATCGCCACTAAATTCCCTAGCCCATCCACATTTTGAAAAAGGATGACTCCCAATATCAATAATGCCAAGACATCAATGAACGAAACCCATTCACCTTGATCCGCCAAAGCCTTCGCTTTCTCCTCCAAGTACCTCCTTGGTATTCCAACCACCCCATTTCTATTTTGTTTTACTCGGTCCAATTCCTGCACCGAGATTTTGACTACCTTGGCTATTCTCGCCATGGAAGGGTAGAACCCAGAAAAAAGATATGGTTTTCTTCCTCCTAGCGGGCACCTTATTTCTATGATGAATGCATGAAGGAATGCTTATGCTATGCATTACACAAATACATTTTACAGACACGAGAGCTCGGAAGATCACCTCTTCTTACCCACGAGGCATTGAGCATCATGGTACATTTATAGTCATTACCATGATTCCTCATGCATGCATTTAAGAAGTTGATGCAGACCTTCTGGCTTCCTGTGACAAAATGATGAGACAAATGCAATACATAAGTGACGATGCAATACAGATATACATGCGTGAGAGCACGTGGTTGATAGCACAAAACAGAAACATACTAGATAAACATGCATGAAAAGAAACATATTAGATGAACAAGCATGGTAACGTCATCAAGTAATTCCAAAATGACATAACAACACAGGAGAGATGCACATACACATGACTGTACAAAGACATGCATGGCAATATCAAGGAAACAACACGTAGCATGTTTGCTCCGTGCCCCTATTTCAAGAACCTAATGGAGGGAACTAAAAGCTTTCTATTTAGTGATAATTCCCAAGGTGGTTTCACCTACCTTTCAAAGGTTTCTAGAGATATCACCCCCCTTGATATCAAACATTATGGCAGTAGGGACTACCAGCGACAATGTATCATCAAAAAGAAAAACTCTAGATGAGGTTTCACTATCATCAAGCAAGTCGGAGACTTAGCATGACCACATGTCGCAACCTACCCTTCGGCGGGAGGGCGACGCGTGACTCGCGGGATGCGTGTTCCATGAAAGGAATACGCGCGGAGTCGCCACCAACGTTTATTTGAGGAAAACGTCGGAAAAACCGGAAAAGACGTGATCTACGAACTTTTAAGTGAAAGGTTCGGGAGTTGTATTTACGCATGGGGAAGGTATTAGCATCCCACACGTCCGTCACAAGGGACGGCAGCCTTTAATCGAATGTGCAAACATGACTTTGATTTTTACGTTCCCTTTTTATGTCTTTATATCCTTTATACCCTTTTTATATTTTTTTCTTTTTGTGGTCGACAAGGGTGTTTCCCTTTGCTCCTACGTATTCCTCAATTGCGATGAGGAAATCAGACCTACGTAGTTCTTTTTTATCAAGTGATTCTTTTTACTTAAAAGGTGATCATTTTAAGGCGTTGGACCTTAAAAATGATCCATTTTACTTAGTAAGAAATTGAAATGATAAACTTCAAAAACCTATTTTTATGGACGAGCTTGACTAGGCGAGTTGATTTTAGCCTTAGTTTCACTTTAGTTATTAGTCAATTCAATTAAGAATGAGAAATCCCAAAGAGAAAACGTCTGATTGATTTTCCGCTTTATTTTACTAAAAGACGTTTTTTGATTATTAGATTATTATTTTACCTTGTTTTTTGATTTCCAACGTGGTTACGGCACGACCGAACGGTCGGAATTCATTTTAACCGAAGTTAACGGATAATACAATTCAAACGATCGGTGGAAATTTATTTTATTTTTAGGTTAAGCGAGAAATGACTTAAATAAAACGGCTTAAGCACGTCAAAAGGGGGTATAAAAAGTAAATGAAACGAGAATAAAAATACACGAAACACAATGTGGACCACCACGGGTACATAGAATGAATCGAAAAGCTTGGTTCAAGGTACTTACCCGTTGAAGATCGAAGAACGATGAAGAACGAATGAAGAACGTCGAAGAACAGTCGAAACCTTCGCGAAATTCCTCACGGAAACGTTACGAAAACATTTTGGAAGCGCCTCGGCTTGGATTTTCTTCACGGAAACAATTTTTCCAAGCAAATTCGAAAGAGAGAGAAGTGCCTAAGGGGCTGAACCCTTTTTCACTTCACTTCTCCCCCTATTTATAGAAAATTGGGGGAGAAGCTTGCCACCCAGCTCGCCCAGGCGAGCAGGGTTGCTTCCTCCAGAAGCAACAGCCTTCTGGAGGGCCCAAGTGGGCCTGGTTGCTATTTGCACCCCCATTTTTACTAAGTACACCCCCTGCCTTTTTTTGGTGATTCTTTTTTCGTAAAGTTACGGAAACTTACGAATTTCGTAACGATACTTGTTTTCTTTCCGTAATGCTACGGAACCTTGCGGATTACATAATCATCCCCTTTTTGACTTACGGAATGTTACGGAACCTCACTAATTGTGCAACGATGCTCCCATTTGACTTCCGGTGTGTCACGGAACCTTACGGATTGTGCATCAATATTTTCTTTTGTTTTCCGGCATGTCCCGAAATTTCACAAATTGCCTAATGATCGGTGCCAAGCACCTCACAAGGACCAAACAAAAGTCGCATGTCATCAAGCAAAGGTCCCCGGACGAAATTAGGGTATGACAGTTGCCCCTCTTTACTTGTCTTTTATTGGAGATAAAAGGAAAGTAAAGATAAGACACTAATTTCGTTCCTCTCGGTTGACGAGAGTCGCGGGTGACCATAAAATCTTCGCATGCAAATGACTTGTTGTTCCCGGGGGAACAAAAGGTGCAGAAGACGATGTCAGTCTCTGCATGCTATCAAGCGTTCTGTCTTACAGATAGCAAAAGAATGTTTATACGGATAACCACTCGGGTATTTCCGCCCGTCAGCGTGACTCAAAAGTCAGTATGACAGATCTTGTGAGCGCGGAAGATGATGTAAATCTCCGCGTGTCATCGGGCCCGCCGCCTCTGGATGACAAAAGGGCGCAGAATGACCATAATTTGTCTCTGCGTGCCATCGGACACGACTGTGTCTGAATGGCAAAAGGGGTGCGAAATGACCATAATTTGTCTCCGCATGTCATCGGGCCCGCCGCCTCTGGATGACAAAAGGGTGCAGAATGACCATAATTTGTCTCTGCATGCCATTGGACACGACTGTGTCTGAATGGCAAAAGGGGTGCGGAATGACCATAATTTGTCTCCGCATGTCATCGGGCCCGCCGCCTCTGGATGACAAAAGGGTGCAGAATGACCATAATTTGTCTCTGCGTGCCATCTGACACGACTGTGTCTGAATGGCAAAAGGTGTGCGGAATGACCATAATTTGTCTCCGCATGTCATCGGGCCCGCCGCCTCTGGATGACAAAAGGGTGCAGAATGACCATAATTTGTCTCTGCGTGCCATCGGACACAACTGTGTCTGAATGGCAAAAGGGGTGCGGAATGACCATAATTTGTCTCCGCATGTCATCGGGTCCGCCGCCTCTGGATGACAAAAGGGTGCAGAATGACCATAATTTGTCTCTGCGTGCCATCGGACACGACTGTGTCTGAATGGCAAAAGGGGTGTGCGGAATGACCATAATGTGTCTCCGCATGTCATCGGGCCCGCCGCCTCTGGATGACAAAAGGGTGCAGAATGACCATAATTTGTCTCTGCGTGCCATCGGACACGACTGTGTCTGAATGGCAAAAGCGGTGCGGAATTACCATAATTTGTCTCCGCATGTCATCGGGCCCGCCGCCTCTGGATGACAAAAGGGTGCGGAATGACCATAATTTGTCTCCGCATGTCACATGACCTCAGGGTCAGTATGACAGAGATTGTGGGGCGGCCGACAAAAGCAAGGCTCTTGCTCCTACGTATCCTCCAATGAGGAACTCAGACCTACGTAGTTCTAGATAACTTGTGAGACTTGAAAAAGTCTCCACCGGAAGATGCTGACATCTCCGGAAAGGGCGCAGATGACCACATTGGCCTCTGCTCATTAATCACACTTAGGGTCACTGAATGACGAGGTGCGGATAACCGTAAGGTGTCTCCGCGGGCTACCAGCTCTTGGGTCATGGTAACAAAAAGCGGTGTGGTCGACAAAAGCGAGACTTTTGCTCCTACGTATCCTCAAATGAGGAACTCAGACCTACGTAGTTCTTGATAACTTGTGAGACTTGAAAAAGTCTCGGTGTTTTCTCCACTAAAATGCAAAAATGCTTTAGTAAAGAGACAAATGTTCCAACTGATTAGAGCAACATATGCTTTTTTTTGAGTAAAAAAAACAATGCGTCTACCGGGGAAGGAGAGTATGCTGATGAAATTTTCTCATAACCACAAATGAGATTTTGGATGTTAGCATTTCGTTTCTAAATGACCATTTAGAGGAAACACTGGGTTCGACAAAAAATAGAAGAAATCCACTCAAAGTGTATCAATCTCGCACAGGTAAGTGTTTTATCCTAATTCCGAACCATAGATATGTCATGACTTGACTTTGCAAATTATTTCCTATCAAATCAAAGATTACATGCGTGATCATGGATCAATAGGACTTCCCTTGGAAGTGGGTTCTTTTGGTGGGTTTTTCGACTTTTGATTATTTTGGCCTTTTTTCCTTTTTTTGTTTTTGTTTTACGCGAGGCGAACAAGTCACCGACGCACAGGACTTTGGTTGGTAATCAAAGGGAGAAGACCACTTTAGGTCGTGGTTTCCTTTCCTTCTTTTTGTTCATTTGGTGACAATTCTGTACTGTTCAGATATCGTCTGGTCCAAAGACCTTTCTGCACATTTCTTCTGTTTTCTTTCGATCCTTGATCAGGAACTTTCCTTCCTTCCTTTTTCGCTTTCTCCCATTCTTTGGTTGGGAATTTCCTTTCTTTTCTTTTTGTTTTCTCCCACTCTTTGATTGGGAATTTTCCTTTCTTTTCTTTTTGCTTTCTCTTTGATTGGAAATTTTCCTTCCTTCTTTTTTGCTTCCGAGGGTAAGGATTGACATTCTCACCCTGGGTCAAGGTTTATGGTGAGTTAGGATTTTGGCTCAAGGCTTGTAGAATGGCTAGACATGATACATGTCAGGGTTTGGGTTTGGTTCAAGGATAAAAAGGGATGCCCCACATTATTTCCATGACACAAATGCAAAGATGATGATTTGGAAACTTTATGCAAAACTGGTCATGCATGCACCTATGCGGACACTCAAGTGTCAAATTTTATGGTCATGTGATGCTAGGGCTCAGGATTCATTTCCTCTATTTTAAATCAACCCAATGTTTCCAAAATATGTTCTTTTATCAATTTGTGCATTCATCCGAGTCCATTTTGGGCGTCCGGGAAAATTTTCACAGCATTCACCCCTCAGGCGTATACACATTTTTTCAAAAACTAGCTATGATCAATGAATTTTTTTTCAAAGAAAAGTTGGAAGTTATCTCTTTTCAAAAGCATGCCGGTTTTTCAGCTAAACAACTTATTTTTCTTTTCCTTTTTCTCTTTTTTTTTCTTACTTGCTCTCTTGTTTCATTTTTTTATCATGATTTTTGTTTATATTATTATTTTTTTGGACGATGTTACTAAACGAAGAACTCTACACGGTTCCAGAATTTCAAACATCATTGATAGTAATGATATATAAACACTAACGCAACAATCCAAACAAAAATGTATGCGCTGTACAATTGACAATCAAAACAACAAAAACAAACATTAGTCTCTCAAGTCAAAAAATAACATAACATAAAAATGATAAAAGAAATATGAAAGAAAACATGAATTTGGGGATCTCCCAGTCATGTAGCTCCACTCCCTCCCAAGAAGTCAAGCAAATCGGCCATCTCCTCGTCCTCGTGGGCCTCTTCTCCATCGCCGGGAGCCTCTGGGGGTGCCTCTCCTGCTTGGGCCTCAGGCCAATCCCCGGGCCATGCGACCTCTGCCCTGAACTGCTCTGGAGTAGGGCATGAAAAAGAAGCGAAGCCCTGGCTCTGCATGCTGAGGCTCATCTGGTATAGACAATCATGGGTCTGCACATGTGCCCGGTGGTTGGCTGCCTGCTGGCGAACCAAATGCCGTAAATACTGCTCCATGTCAAATGACCCAGCCGGGCCAGCCTGATGAGGTGGTGGTGGCGCACCTGTGGCCTGTGGAGCATTCCCCTGAGCCTGTCTCTGGGTGCAGTACTTCTTAATAAAAGCCCGGGTGATGGGCGGCCGAATCACCTTGGTAGGTGCCACGGGGACTCCGAACGACTGGCAGAGTCCTGTGATCAGTGCGGGAAATCCCAGGGCCCTGTTGGACTTATCTGGATCCAAAGGGTGCCTGGTAGGCGCCATACCTGCAAAAATATAGATGGCATCAGCGATTAACTGAGCCACATGGATGCTCATCCGCGTCAGGATGGCGTACACCAGCTGACACTTCGGCAGGGGGAGGTCGGAATTATGGTCGGTGGGCAGGATGTTGCTGAGCAGCAAAGTCATCCATATCTGAGTCAGGGTGGTCATGTTGGTGCGCATAATTCGCACTCACCTCCCTGCAGCAGTCCGGGCAAAATCCTGCCCCGGTATACATAGCAACTGGGCGATGGCCTCCTCATCGAACCCATCAGACCGGTTCCTCCTCTGGCCATACTCGCACTCCTGGCCCTCTTCCAGCACTAACGGATATCCCAGGAGCTGGTCGATAGCATCTGCATCGAACGGGATCCACTGACCTCCTACCCAGGACCTCATGTCACGCACGCCCTCCTCTGTTGGCCAAGCATTGGCATAAAATTCGAGGACTATTTCTGGATCGAACTTGGCCATGGGGGTAACCAGTGATGCCCACCGCCGGCGACCTATTTCCTCCTGGAAATCAGTGTACTCGTCGTCCCTGAGCTGGATGCGTCGCTCCCAGAGAAATGACCATCCCTTGATGGCCTCGAAGCGCTACTGGTGTACAGCGCTCCTAAAGCGGTGACTGTCATACTCAGGAGCGGAACTAGTTCCTTCGGCCGCCTTTTCCTTCCTGGACCTCTTTGAGGCAAGCTTCCTCGAGGCCATTTCCTGCAAAGGCAAACATTTGGAAAGTTAGTTTTACCAAGAAATGCTACTCTTAAAACAAAAATGGTATACAACCTCCTCCAATAAACACAATATCAATGTAAATTTAGAGCAAACTCATGCACATACTTCCTTACGAACATTCACTCGCACAAGATATTCTTCTAACTAAGAAAAATGCACTTCCTTGGCTAAATTTACATACATGCATACTCAAAGCATTTTGGCTACCAAAAATTGCACACGTGCACATTCTGGTATTTCTAATACCTATACATATACAAACTTTGTGATGAATCTTGGCTACCTACACAATAAGGTGCTACATTTCATGCTTTACTCAAGTGTTTTTGCTACCTAAAGCCGCATGCAAATTCAAGTATATTTTCTTTTGCTGACTAAAATTGTATTCAAATTAAAAGGTATTTTGTAAGGTATTTTCTTTACATAACATGCAACATATATATATTTTTTTGTGAGACATTTTGACTACCAAAAATTACATGTACATACATCCAAGTATTTTGCTACCACACCCAAAATGTAAATTGCCAAAGGTATTTTGCTACCTATTCTAAAACTACACGTTTATGATGAACAAAATTCCTAAACATCTAGGTGTAGGGAAATTATTGTAGCGTGGCTCATAGCTGATTGCTGGCCAAAAAGGGGTAACTTTACCCAATTTGCACCCACTCTTGTGTTTTTTTTGCATAAAAACTTTGGTTCCTAGGCCTAGGATATATGTGGGGCAATTACTCTAGCCCTTTTGGAACTGAATGCATGTCCCAAAAAATAGAAAATATGTGCAAACCAAAATGCCCCATGGGTTGTTTCCCTACGAAAATCACGCGCTAATGCCATTGAGGCATTTCACCGAATGCTTGGTGGGCGCGCGTTTAGGCATCAATAGCAAGAGAACGGGAACAATGTGGCATGTCCCATTGCTTCAAAATGCATTATAGGTCTAGGGCCATCTCATACAATCCCCCAATTCAACCCAATCAAGCAAGAAAACAAACCAAAAATTGCCCCACATATTTGAGCACATTCCCACAATTTAGAGCACCAAAAGGAGATCAAAATACACCAATGAAAAGCTAGAAAACTTAGGGATGGAATACTTACTTGTTGGTGATGAATAAAAGCGCAAAACGGAATCAAAAAATGCGAAAAATGATGACCCTAGGGCTGCAAACTCGTAAATCCCGTGGGTATTGCTTTTGAAAGGGGGGAAAAGAAGTTTTCGAATGCAAAAACGTCCCCCCCTTTTATATTTTGGTGCAGGGGTTGCTCGCCCAGGCGAGCTAACCTGCACTTTTTTTTTTTTTTTTGAGAGGAACCTTAACCATGTCCCCTCCTTCCCTATGGATTAGTGTTTTGCCTATTTGAGCCTACTCAAGTTAGAATTAGGCGTTAATTACTAAAAACAAACAATGGTAGTAAAATACTGCGAATCCAAAGGATACTGGGCTGCCTTGCGCGGCGTTCTCTGCTTGTTTAGCGCAGAGAAGGGGCAACGATCGGTCGGTTGTGACCCCATCCCCACTTGCATCCGTTCCTAAGTACCTGCAAGTAATAAACAACCAGGTATGGCCAATATTGACCGCGTCGTTGTCTTACCTTGATTGGTTTCTGCTGTTCATGTTTTGTCCCCACCCCAGAAGGTAGCTCAAGATGATCCTGCCCCTGTTTTACCACAACAATATGCATGCGTATGCGTATGCATGAATGTTTTCAAATGCAGCAAATTTAGTGAAAGTTGGTTTAGGTTCAATTTTAATTAAGCGCTTGGGGCATCCCATGAACTGAGCGGAAGGGCTCAGGTGATCACAAACTAACGCAAGGTTTGAAACCAACGTGAGGACTAAAGCCTCGAATCCACGTTCATTTCTTTGAAAGATTGTAACGAGAGATACAGTAGACGGGGAATCCCTGGGGGAAATCCAGAAAACACATAAAGATAAAGAACATGCAGCGACATCCTTAATTGCCCCAGATTCTAAGCATAATATTGCTTGACGACATCAAAATTCATGGGTGAAGGTAGCTCTTCACCATCCATGTTGGTAAGCACCAGGTCTCCTCCGGAAAAAGCCCTCTTCACAACAAAAGGCCCTTCGTAGTTCGGGGCCCATTTCCCTCGATTGTCCTTGACAGCATGGGACATTTTCTTTAGCACAAGGTCTCCCTCATGGAACTTGTGCAAGCGTACTTTCTTGTCGAATGCATTCTTCATTCTTTGCTGGTACAAGCGCCCATGACTCATGGCCGTTAAGCGCTTACCCTCAATGAGGTTGAGCTGGTCATAGCGCGTTTGAGCCCACTCTGATTCCTTTAATCCGGATTCTGCCAAGATCCTTAATGACGGGACTTCTACCTCAGATGGTAACACAACCTCCATCCCATATACCAATGAGAACGGCATTGCCCTAGTTGACGTTCGCACTGAAGTTCGGTAACCGTGTAACGCGAATGAGAGCATTTCGTGCCAATCTCTGTATGACACTGTCATCTTTTGGATAATCTTTTTGATATTTTTATTGGCCGCTTCCACGGCTCCATTCATCTTTGGCCGGTAGGGTGTGGAATTGTGATGCTGGATTTTAAACTCCTCGCACATTTCCCCCATCATCTTGTTATTCAGGTTGGTGCCGTTGTCCGTGATAATCTTCCTTGGCAAACCATATCACCAGATGATCTCTTTCTTAATGAACCTGACCACCACACCCCTCGTGACATTGGTGTAGGAAGCCGCCTCGACCCACTTGGTGAAATAATCTATCGCTACGAGGATAAAGCGATGACCATTCGAGGCCTTGGGCTCAATGGCCCCGATGACATCTATTCCCCACATGGAGAAAGGCCAAGGGGCGGACATGACATTCAGAGGATGTGGTGGAGCATTGACATTATCTCCGAACGCTTGACATTTGTGGCATTTCCTTACATGGACACAACAATCACTTTCCATGGTAAGCCAGTAATAACCTGCTCTTAGGATCTTCCTGGCCATAGCATGCCCGTTGGCGTGCGTTCCAAACGAGCCTTCATGGACTTCCTCGATCATGTGATTTGCCTCCCTGGCATCCACACACCGCAGGAGTGTCATGTCGTAGTTTCTCTTATACAGTATGCATCCGCTCATGAAGAAACCGGCTGCCAACCTTCTCAATGTCCTCTTATCATTGTCGGCAATCTCTGGCGGGTATTCTTTGCTTACGACATATCGCTTGATGTCGAAATACCAAGGCTTACCGTCCCGTTCCTCTTCTACTTGGCAACAATGCGCGGGTTTGCCACGACACCAAAATTCAATGTATGGTAGGTCTCCGTGCGGCGTTAGCTGGAACATAGACGCCAAAGTAGCAAGCGCATCCGCCATTTGATTTTCCTCGTGGGGAACATGATGGAAAGAGATCTCATCAAAGGTTTTAGCCAATTCCTTGATATAGGCTTTGTAGGGTATCAGCTTGGGATCTCTAGTTTCCCATTCCCCTCTCAGCTGATGGATTACCAACGCTGAGTCGCCGTACACCTTGAGTAGTTTGACATTGGAGTCAATCGCTGCCTGGACGGCCAGGGCACATGCTTCATATTCGGCCATGTTGTTGGTGCAGTCGAATCCTAGCCTGGCTGTGAAAGGTACACATTGATTGTCCGGAGAGACCAATACTGCCCCAACGCCCTGGCCTAGAATGTTTGACGCTCTGTCAAACCATACGGTCCATTTGTCCCGATCTTCGTCCAATTTTTCCTCAAACAAGGCCATGATGTCCTTATCCGGGAATTCAGGATGCATGGGCTGATAGTCGTTAAGAGACTGTTGAGCCAAATAATCTGCTAAGACGCTTCCTTTTATCGCCTTTTGGGTGACGTAAACTATATCAAACTCGGATAGCAGGACTTGCCACCGGGCGATTCGTCCCGTGAGAGTTGGCTTTTCAAAGATGTACTTAACCGGGTCCATCTTGGATATCAACCAGGTAGTATGGCTCAGCATGTACTGCCTTAGGCGATGGGATGCCCATACTAAAGCACAACACGTTCTTTCGAGCAAGGAGTAACTCATTTCACAGGTCGTGAACTTCTTACTTAGGTAGTAAACAACACGCTCTTTCTTTCCGGATTCGTCATATTGCCCCAGCATACACCCCATTGACTCGTCCAAGATTGTCATGTACAAGATGAGAGGCCTTCCAGGTACTGGTGGCATAAGCACGGGAGGATTCATAAGGCACTTCTTGATCCTTCCAAAATCCTCTTGGCAATCCTCATTCCGGCGATCAGTTTGGTTTTTGCGTAAGAGCTTGAACAACAGCTCACAAATGGCAGTGAGTTGCGATATGAATCTGGCAATATAATTCAAGCGTCCCAGGAAGCCTTGGACTTGCCTCTCAGTACGGGGTTCTGGCATCTCAAGGATGGCCTTCACCTTTTCGGGGTCTACCTCTATCCCTTTCTGGCTTACAATGAAACCAAGCAATTTCCCTGATTTGACCCCAAAGGTACACTTGGCGGGGTTCAACCTTAATTGATATTTCTTAAGACATTCGAACAACTTCCGCAGGTTGACAAGGTGTTCTTCCTCGGATTTAGATTTAGCAATTATGTCGTCCACGTAGACCTCGATCTCTTGATGCATCATATCATGGAACAAAGCTACCATGGCCCGTTGATAAGTTGCCCCGACATTCTTGAGTCCAAAGGACATCACCTTGTAACAGAACGTCCCCCACAGGGTGACGAAGGTAGTCTTTTCCATATCCTCTGGCACCATCTTTATCTGATTGTAACCGGAGAAACCGTCCATGAAGGAAAATAAAGTGAAATTGGCCGTGTTATCCACGAGGATATCGATGTGTGGTAAAGGAAAATTGTCCTTGGGACTGGCCCGATTCAGGTCCCGATAATCCACACACATTCGTACTTTCCCATCTTTCTTAGGGACCGGTACAATGTTGGCAACCCATTCTGGATACCAAGCGACGGCCAGAAAACCAGCGTCAAATTGCTTCTTCACTTCTTCTTTTATCTTCAAGGATGTTTCGGGTTTCATCCTTCTCAGTTTCTGCTTTACCGGGGAACACTCGGGATTTAGAGGTAATCGGTGCTGTACAATGTCAGAACTCAAACCGGGCATATCTTGGTATGACCAAGCAAAGATGTCTTGGTAGTCTCTTAGCAGGATTATTAATTCTTCACGGATAGGTGCGGTAATACCTGTGCCTATCTTTACTTCCCTTTTTCCACTGCCAATTCCTAAGTCTACTAGTTCTGTTTCTTCTTGATGAGGCCCCATTTCTTGGTCCTCATGGGCGACCATCCTTTCTAATTCTGGGGGAAGTCCCACATCCTCGTTTCCTTCATCTTCCGTTTGATTCATTTCTTGCTCGAAGTTGATAGACGGGTCCCAGGTATTAGTACCTTCGGGGGACTCGTCATCGGATCTGCCGTTTCAGAAATAAAGAAGTAAACATGCAAATGGATGAGAATGGGTAGAGACGTAGGAACAGATGAAGAAAGATCCTTGTATTATAATTTCAAAAACAAAAGACACAAAGCCTTAACAAAAGAAAAACTCTAAAGCCTAGGTCCTACTATAGAGCTTTTAAAACCGTAAAGGTTTACATTATGCTCGTTGCGTAAATGCCGGGGCGTTCCTCCACTCGCCAATTTCCCAGCTGGAAATCAGGAGGGCATGGTCGTACCAAATCCAATGTACTCGGAACATCATCTTTGTATATCGCGACCACTTGACCTTCGTCTCCCAGACCCGCGCTTATAAAGCTTCTGCTTATGTGGCAGGGCGGGCTTCCTTCACTTTCTTGTCTCAACCGCAAGCTTTGACCACCGCCCTTCCTTCCCGCGATGCTTCTCTTTATATCTGCCTGAGTGGGCTTATAGCCTAAACCATACTTCCCACGATTTCCTTTGGCATTTATTAGGCTAGTTATGTCGCCGTTGTCCTTGCCTAAACCCATTCCGGGTTCGTAACCGTTCCCCAACATAACTCGGGCCATCATTACGGCTGCATCGGACAGGCAAGCTTGCCCAGAGAAGGAATCCACGGAGGAAATGCTTACCACCTCGAAAGACTGGAAAGCGGTTTCTAATGACTCCTCTGCGGCCTCCACATAAGGCATAGAGGATGGGCAGCTCACCAAGATGTCTTCCTCGCCTGACACGATGACCAAATGCCCCTCCACTACGAATTTCAACTTTTGGTGGAGTGTAGAGGGAACAACTCCCACTGAGTGGATCCACGGGCGCCCCAACAGACAGCTGTAGGGGGGGTTAATATCCATTATTTGGAAGGTGACTTGACAGGTGTGAGGGCCTATCTGTACTGGGAGATCGATCTCTCCCCTAACCTCTCGGCGGGTGCCGTCGAAGGCACGAACCACCATTGAACTCGGCTTTAAGTGGGAAGCATTGAATGGTAATTTCTCCAAAGTGCTCTTGGGCATCACGTTTAAACAGGAACCATTATCGATGAGCACTTTGGCTACGACATGGTCCATACACTTGACTGATACGTGCAAAGCTTTATTATGCCCTCTCCCCTCGGCGGGGATTTCTTCTTCGGCGAAGGCGAGATAGTTGTTGGCAGTGATATTATTGACCAGCCCTCCGAACCCTTCTACCGAGATGTCTTGGGCCACATGGGCCTCGTTCAGAACTTTTACTAGCAGAGCCCGATGAGGCTCGGAGCTTATGAGTAACTCCAACGGTGAGACCCTGGCCGGAGTTTTGTTGAGCTGTTCGATAACCTTGAATTCGCTCTGCTGAATTATACGGAGGAACTCGCTGGCTTCCTCTAGCGACACCTCCTTTTTACCATCCTTTTTCTCCGGAAGGCCTTTTGCCGGAATATCTTTATTCGAAGCGTGGGGTGCTTCGCCATCTTGTTCCTCCACCACTTTTCCTTTCCCCTTGACGTTCGCTGGTTGGACTGGTAGGTCCGGAGGTGCAAACACACGACCGCTACGGGTCACACCACTCAGTCCCGTGATATTTGTTACCTTAGCCGACAACGAGCTGACGTCGGTGGCTTCTTCTTCCTTCCCCCTCGGAGGTGCATATCTCCATGGGACTGCGTGGCTATTTTGGTACGGGAAAGGAACAGGTTTAGCTGCTAAGGGGTGTCCGGGATTTTGCGAAGCTGTGCCCTTGGTGAAGTATATCACCAAGGGTTTGGGCTTCGCAACACTGCTCCCATCCGTGGACTGCATGCATATATGCTGCTCTTCTCTTCCTTCACTGCCAACTTCCAGTCGACCTTGATCTATCATCCGCTGTAACAATTCCTCTACTCCCAAACACGTTTCCATGTCATGCAGCTCGCCGGAATGCAGCAAACAGGAATCCTCCTTACGCCCACTATGGGGAATCACACCTCCCTTTTGTAGGGCCTCAAAGATAAACCTCCTAGGGGTTGCCACATCCTTTAAAGGTTTAGACCTGCGTGGCCTATCGGACTCAACGGCGTTAACCGCTCCCAATCCATGATTGGCGAGCGGGTTGGTTCTCACATTGGGCCGATCCTCTTGGAAAGTCAGCCATCCAGCATCTATCAAATGTTGGACCTTGTATTTAAGGGCCAAGCATTTTTCAATGGAATGCCCCGGGACACCCCCATGGTACTTGCAAGTTGCGTTAGGGTCACACCACTTTGGGAAAGGGGGTTGGAGGACCTTTCTGGGAGTTACCACAGCCAAATGGTTAGCGATGAGGGACGGCAAGAGGTTTTCATACATCATTGGGAGTGGGGTGAATTCTTGAAATGGCCTCGGAGGGAAGTTCCTTGTTGCGTTGGAATTACCGGCCGGGCGAGTCGTGTTCGGAGTTGGAACTTGGGGAGCTTCCCTCTGGGTGGGTGTCTTAGGCTGCACGGGTGTTGAACTAGAGGCGTTCCCGGTATGAGCTGAGAAGCTCGGGTGATGTTGCGCGTACTGATGGGTACCATGAGGTGTCTGCGGGGGTTTGACCCACGCGGGCATTGAAGAGACGGCATGGGCATCTCCTTCCTTCCTCTTTGCCCCCGTTGCCCCGATTCTTTTGGCATTCGCACTCATGGAGGAAACGTAATCGAACTTTCCTCTTTTCAACCCTACCTCGATTCTTTCCCCGGCGAACACTAGATCCGCGAAGCTGGACGACATGTAACCTACTAGCTTCTCATAGTAGAACACTGGCAGAGTGTCTACCATCATGGTGATCATCTCTCTCTCAACCATGGGAGGAGCTACTTGCGCCGCCAGGTCTCTCCACCGCTGTGCGTATTCTTTAAAGGTTTCGCCCTCTTTCTTGAACATATTCTGCAGCTGAGTGCGATCGGGAGCCATATCGGAATTATACTGATATTGCCTTAGGAAGGCAGTAATCAGATCCTTCCAAGTACGGATACAGGAAGCTTCCAAATTAGTGTACCAAACTACCGCGGCTCCGGCCAAGCTATCTTGAAAGAAGTGTATTAATAGCTTCTCATCCTTAGAGTGTGCGCCCATCTTGCGACAGTACATCTTGAGATGGTTTTTGGGACAAGTCGTCCCTTTATACTTGTCGAAGTCTGGCACTTTGAACTTCGGGGGGATAACAACATCGGGTACTAAGCAAAGATCTGTCATGTCTGCGAACGGATAGTCCCCAAATCCTTCCACGGCTCTCAATCTTTCCTTGAGGAGATCGAGCTTCCTCCTTTCTTCAGTTGCCGGGGGCGGTCCTTCCGTGGACAAAACTATTGGTTGTGTCGTGATGTTGGGCTGAGGCAACGTGCTGGGTGCCGGCCCTTCGGGGATCGGGGGATAGAACTCGACATCCCTTCGAGCATAGTCTTGAGGGTCTTTGTGGACCTCGTCGGGCTATTGAGGAGGTTCTCTTTCAAGGACGGGAGAAGCAAGATGGCCCGCATCGTCTTGCAGGACGGGTGGTGAGTAGTTGGGCGGCAATCCATAAGGGTAAGCCGCTCGGTTGTATCCCAAGTGAGGGTTGCCATCGTGCCTCAGTGTGTCCCTTCCCCGTCCTACTATGTTTGAGGGAGGATGGTGCGCAGTTGCCAAGAGAGTTGGGTCTGCTTCGGCAGCCGAACTGACAGCGGCAGCGGTGGCCACGTTTTTCTCCATGAGCTGCCTCATTCCTAACATGGCTTCCATCATGGAAGCCATTTGTTCTTTCAGAGCTGACATGTCGGCTTTCATCTATTCCTGTGTCTCCTCTTGATCACCCATCGTTCTAGATTTGGATCTGGTGCGATAGGGATGCCTTGTGGCGCGTTTAGTTATGGTGTTTTTCCCTAAAAAACCAAATGTGAGGAGTGGGTAAAGAAAGAAAGAATGCATGCTAGAGATAAGATGCAGGAGTGATTTGATTCGCACAAGCTTTTTGGAGTAGAAACATGGGACCAACTCATTTTATTTCAAAAAGTTGTACCTAGTCAAGGTCTGAGAGACCATACAAGTTTCCTAGCGATTTCTAATTATGTGGGTCATTAAGTCTATCATATGCTGACAATAGCCGAGAAGCCCATGAATTTCTTCGGGGGCGGAGTAGGTGTCCGCCATCGCCTTGGCCTTGGCTAACAATCGGGGAAGTTCTTGACTCCCGTTCAAGGTAAGAGCAAACCGATCCATCCACATGGTTGCCTCTTGGTGTAAAGAGTCGATCACCCTTCCTCTAGCCTCTTTTTCCGCGTATACTTGGGCATACTCGTTCGCGACCTTATGCTCGTGGGCCGTGGCTAGACCTAACTCTTCTTGGTACTTGGCGATGATAGCTAGCATGTTGGTCTCCGTCTCGCATAAACGCTGAGACAAGCTCCTTTTGGACCTTGAACAGGCAACTAACTCCTCTTTCAAGACCATGCTATGTGCTCGCGACTGGTCCCTCTCTTCCCTTCGCAGCTTGAGTTCACTGTTGCTACCCCACAGAGCTCCACGAAATTTGTTACGGCCATACTCTTCCTTGCGAGCCCTCTTGGCCTCTTGTTCAAGGGCTCTTGCGGTAGTTGCATTCTCTTCCCGTAATCCGGCACAGTCCTTCCGGATGTGTGTAGCAGCCAACTTGAACTTCTCCTTGGCAAGTTTCGCCTTTCCTAACTCGCTTTTGAGAGCTTGGACTTCTTCGTCCTCTTCCGGTGCTTTGAAACTCTCTTCGCTGACGAATTTTAACTTTGCGAGCCAATCTAAACCTCGTATATGAACTTTCAGCCATTCATGGTAACCACCAATGATGCCATTACGAATGCCCCTAAGTTCTTGATCTTTCCTTAACGGGGTTTCCCATACCTTATGGATTCTTTGTATAGCCTTGGAATTTTGCGCGCCGAAATCCCTCACAAGGAAAGGAGACATGCTTTCTTCCATCGGTGCTCCCCTCATGGGGTACCCTAGTTGTCTTATAGCAAGCGCGGGATTGTAGTTAATACAACCCCTCGTTCCTATCAGCGGAATGTTTGGGTACCCTCCACATGAGAAAAGGACTCCCTCCTTTCCGTCCTTCCATCGGGGGAACCAATTGATTGTTCTACCTCCTATCCCAGCCAAAAGCTGGTCCCAATCTATTCTTCTCTTTTCAGTACACGAGCGATGGCTCTAGAGCGGACATGGATGTCTAGTGTCTTGCAGGAACAGGTGCGAAACCAACCAAACGCAGAGAGCGGGCAAGCAACAGATGATCCGTGCGCTACTCTTCTCGCACCTTCGGTCAAATGTGTCAAATAAATCTGCCAAGACAGCTACCACCGGACTTTCCTTGCTATGTTGGTATGCAAGGAAAGCGTCGATTGCTGCTAGGTCCACCAAACCATCTACGTTTGGAAAGAGGACGACCCTAAAAATTAGCAAAGCTAACACATCCATAAACGGGACCCAATCTCCTTGATTGGTCATACCCCTCGCCTTGTCTTCTAGGTACTTTCGTGGTAGGCCCGCTATGCCGTTTCGAGTCTGTTTTATGCGGTCCAAACCTCTTGCTGAATCCTTGACCACAGTTGCAATTCTACTTAAAGAGGGGAGACACCCGGAGGAAAGATATGGTTTTCTTCCTCCGAGAGGACATCCTAGAATCTCCTCAAATTCTTCAATGGTTGGTAACAATTGGAAGTCTCCGAACGTGAAGCATCTCAAAGGCTGGTCGTAATATTGGGTGAGTGATGCAATGGCTTCTATGGATACCTCTGCTATGGTCAACTCTAAGATCTTTCCGTAAGTCTTGCGGAAGGCTTGCATTTGGAGAAGTTCCATCAACCGCCCTAATTCCTTGATGCTGGTGGTATCTAGGCCTTTAACCTTGACTTGGTAAAACCTCTTGCCGGTTTGATTTGTTCCCATGCTTACTAAGGTGAGACAAAAAGCTGGTGCAAATCAAAACTCCGATATCTCATGGGTGGAATGGATGAATGCATGAAGGAATGCATATGACACAGATGCAATCTAGGAATGCGGGGGCCCGAGGAATTGTCTCCTTCTTAGATACAACGTCTAGGGGTAGCAAAGTGCCCCAACGTATGTTTTTAAAAAGGCGACACGGACCCTCCGTTGGTTTGTTTACAGAGGGGATCAAGACAGAACCCATATGCGATGCATATGCAAAAGACGCAATGCGGGAATGTACATAGTATGACAATTTTCACTGAACGTAAGCAAAAGGGTATATGATACTTATGCATGGTAGTGTGAAAAATGGCACGCAGCGTATTTGCTCCGTGCCCCTATTTAAGGGACCTATAAGGGAGAGAACTAACTAGGCGTTTAGTGATAACCCCCCAAGGTAGTCATATCTCTCTTGATGGTTTCTAGAGGTATTATCCCCTTCGAAGAACATACAGCAACAGTAGGGACTACTAGCAACAATATGTTTTCAAAGAGGAAAACTCTAGATGAGGGTTCACTGTAATCAAGCAAGTCGGAGACCTAGCATGATCACAGATTCACCTCCACTCCTTATGTTCCTATGAACCCAGGTATAGGGCCCCTTTTGAACTCACAGTGTGTGCAAATAGTGTTGGTGTTTGTGTGCATCAAATGAATAAATATTTACCTCATGCATACATTTTAAAACGCACTAAAAGCAATAAAGAGTTTATATACACAAGAACAAAATGAAGGGAAACCAACAAAGGGGTAAGTCACGGTAAAACATTGCACAAGATTAAATGGCCTAACTCTCTAAAAATTGTCCCCAGTGGAGTCGCCAACTGTCACAACCTACCCTTCGGCGGGAGGGCGACGCGTGACTCGCGGGATGCGTGTTCCATGAAAGGAATACGCACGGAGTCGCCACCAACGTTTATTTGAGGAAAACGTCGGAAAAACCGGAAAAGACGTGATCTACGAACTTTTAAGTGAAAGGTTCGGGAGTTGTATTTACGCACGGGGAAGGTATTAGCATCCCACACGTCCGTCACAAGGGACGACAGCCTTTAATCGAATGTGCAAACATGACTTTGATTTTTACGTTCCCTTTTTATGTCTTTATATCCTTTATACCCTTTTTATATTTTTTTCTTTTTGTGGTCGACAAGGGTGTTTCCCTTTGCTCCTACGTATTCCTCAATTGCGATGAGGAAATCAGACCTACGTAGTTCTTTTTTATCAAGTGATTCTTTTTACTTAAAAGGTGATCATTTTAAGGCGTTGGACCTTAAAAATGATCCATTTTACTTAGTAAGAAATTGAAATGATAAACTTCAAAAACCTATTTTTATGGACGAGCTTGACTAGGCGAGTTGATTTTAGCCTTAGTTTCACTTTAGTTATTAGTCAATTCAATTAAGAATGAGAAATCCCAAAGAGAAAACGTCCGATTGATTTTCCGCTTTATTTTACTAAAAGACGTTTTTTGATTATTATATTATTATTTTACCTCTTTTTTTGATTTCCAATGTGGTTACGGCACGACCGAACGGTCGGAATTCATTTTAACCGAAGTTAACGGATAATACAATTCAAACGATCGGTGGAAATTTATTTTATTTTTAGGTTAAGCGAGAAATGACTTAAATAAAACGGCTTAAGCACGTCAAAAGGGGGTATAAAAAGTAAATGAAACGAGAATAAAAATACACAAAACACAATGTGGACCACCACGGGTACATAGAATGAATCGAAAAGCTTGGTTCGAGGTACTTACCCGTTGAAGATCGAAGAACGATGAAGAACGAATGAAGAACGTCGAAGAACAGTCGAAACCTTCACGAAATTCCTCACGGAAACGTTACGGAAACGTTTTGGAAGTGCCTCGGCTTGGATTTTCTTCACGGAAACAATTTTTCCAAGCAAATTCGAAAGAGAGAGAAGTGCCTAAGGGGCTGAACCCTTTTTCACTTCACTTCTCCCCCTATTTATAGAAAATTGGGGGAGAAGCTTGCCACCCAGCTCGCCCAGGCGAGCAAGGTTGCTTCCTCCAGAAGCAACAGCCTTCTGGAGAAATCTTCTGGAGGGCCGAAGTGGGCCTGGTTGCTATTTGCACCCCCATTTTTACTAAGTACACCCCCTGCCTTTTTTTGGTGATTCTTTTTTCGTAAAGTTACGGAAACTTACGAATTTCGTAACGATACTTGTTTTCTTTCCGTAATGCTACGGAACCTTGCGGATTACATAATCATCCCCTTTTTGACTTACGGAATGTTATGGAACCTCACTAATTGTGCAACGATGCTCCCATTTGACTTCCGGTGTGTCACGAAACCTTACGGATTGTGCATCAATATTTTCTTTTGTTTTTCGGCATGTCCCGGAATTTCACAAATTGCCTAATGATGGGTGCCAAGCACCTCACAATTGGATAGAAGACTCCAAGTAGATTCGGCTAGAGATGCAAGATGGGCTAAGTTTGAGACCGCTTATCTTTGTACATATTAGATTAAGGTTTCATTATTTTTTGGCCTTGTATTTAGGGCTCCATAAAATAGGTAAGGTACCCTAGAAATGTAGGATTTTTCAGCCCTTGTATTTTAGGGCACCTAGACTAGTTTTTGTATTAGGGGTAGTTTTGTAATTTCACATGCATTAAGTGAATATTTGATGTGTGTGTTGAGATATAAATTTAATTGAATTGGGAGAAGCCCAATCCAATTAAATTTTAGAGGGGGAGGTGAGCATTTGCTTGCTACACCCCATTGTCACATCATATAGTCACACTTTGTGCATGTCCTTCATACTTTACATGCCTCATGACACATAAGCACACTTAGTGGAGAATCTTGGACTTGATCTTGGATTAGTGGGCTGAACCATAGCTAAAATTCACTAGTCATAATTAGTGAAATTTTGGCTCCAAAATTTGGCTCCACAAATTCAATTTCAAATTCAAGTGAAATTTGAATAGGAATTCAAATTTTCCTCCAATTTTGTGTGACACTTAGGCTATAAATAGAGGTCATGTGTGTGCAATTTTTGGAACTTTGATCATTTCAAAATTAAACTTCAAATTTCAGAGCTCTACAAAATTTCGTGCTCTTCTCTTCCTTGTTGGATCAAGTGGCCTCGGAATAATTAAGAAGGGGGGGTTGAATTAATTATTAATGTACCTTGACTAATTAAAATCCTATCCTTCTTAATGTTACTAGTTTCAATTAGGCTTTACTACTAAGTTATGTAACTTAAACAGAAGGAAAGCGTAAAAGTAAAATACAAAGCGGAAATTAAAAAGTGTAGGGAAGAAGAAAACAAACACAAGAATTTTATACTGGTTCGGCAACAACCCGTGCCTACATCCAGTCCCCAAGCAACCACCAGTTCTTGAGATTTCTTTCAACCTTGTAAAATCCTTTACAAGCAAAGATCCACAAGGGATGTACCCTCCCTTGTTCTGTTTGAACAACCAAGTGGGTGTACCCTCCACTTGAACTGATCCACAAGAGATGTACCCTCTCTTGTTCTCAATTACAACAACCCAAGTAGATGTACCCTCTACTTGTACCACAAAGGATGTACCCTCCAATGTGTTAAGACAAAGAATTCATAGGCAGTTAGTCCTTTGAATCTCTATAAGGGGAAACAAAAGATATCTCAGGCGGTTAGTCCTTTGAAATCTTTTGTTTAAGGGAAATGGAAGAATCAAAAGAATTCTCAGGAAGGGTCCTTTGAATTCTCTTGGAAAGGGAGAAGAGTGACACAAAAGAATTCAGGCGGTTAGTCCTTCGTTCTTTTGGAAAAGGAAGAAGAGAGACACAAAAAGAATTCAAGCGATTAGTCCTTGTTGAATTCTTTTTGGCAAAGGGAGAAGAGAATGAAAAGATATAGCACACTTTTGTTTTCTGCAGAATTTTCACTTGCAGAAGAACATGGTTTGGAAAACAGAAAACTTAGAAAGCTTTTTGGCAAAGGAAGAAGAAGAAAGAAAGATGAGTAGGAAAGAATTGTAAAGGTA
Organism: Glycine max; assembly: GCF_000004515.6. Taxonomy (NCBI): domain Eukaryota; kingdom Viridiplantae; phylum Streptophyta; class Magnoliopsida; order Fabales; family Fabaceae; genus Glycine; species Glycine max. Next base: position 35,106,397 of record NC_016088.4, on the reverse strand, counting down.
GTAAAGGTTTAAATATTTCTCAAAAGTTGTTTAAGAAGTTGTTATGAATGCAAGTCAAGGTCTTGCTTTTATAGACTCTTCATGTCCGGTCAAGAAAACCATTGGAAGAGTTATGACCTTGAGAAAATCATGTCAAGAGTTACATATCTTGACCTTTTATTCAAAACTTGTCACTGGTAATCGATTATCATAATCATGTAATCGATTACACAATGCATTTTATGAAAAGATGTGACTCTTCACAACTGAATTTGAACTTCAACATTCAGATACATTGGTAATCAATTACAAATATATTGTAATCGATTACACCATTTAAAAATCATTTGGAATGTTGCAAATTCAGTTAAAAGATTTTTGAAATCAAATTTTATCACTGGTAATCGATTACAGGAAACTGGTAATTGAATACCAGAGAGTAAATACTCTGGTAACTTAGAAATATTTGAGAAAACTCTTTTGTAAAACAAAACTGTGCTATGTTTGGTTTTTGAAAAATCCTTTTCAATACTTCTCTTGTGAAGTCCTGACTTGTTGCCTCTTGATTTCTTCTCTTGAATCTTGAATTCATCTTCTCTTGAATCTTGATTCTTCTTGATGTCTTTTCTTGAATCTTGAAGTCAACTTCTCTTGAATCTTGGATCTTGTTGATTTCTTCTAATGAATCTTGAGTTTAATCTTGATCTTGAACTTGTTGACTCAATCTTGAAATCATTCTTTTGGGCTTTTTGTCATCATCAAAACTACTTGATTCATCATCATGAAGCTTGCTTCTACATTCCTCTCCCTTCATTCTTCTCCTTCTTCCTCCAAGCTCTTATCCATGGCCTCCTATGGTGGTGAGCTTCTTCTAGACTCATCTTCTCCTTGAAGTGGCGTCTCCTCTCTCTCTTCCTTCTCCATTCTGCTGTCATTCATCTTCCAAGAAGCAAAGGAATCCATTGATGAAGAAGATCCTAGGCCTACAAGCTCCAATGGAGCTTACATCAAGATTCAAGAGGAGTCTAAGGGTTGTGGTAGTAGTGGCCTAGAGAATACTTGTAAGCCAAGAGTGGCAGGAACAAATACATTTTGTAATCAGTTTGATTAGTGGAACACTTTACTAGTTAGTAAGGGGAAATTGGACGTAGCCCAGGTTGAGTGAATTAGTATAAAACTAAGTGTTTCTACTACTATACTTTAGCTTGTCATAGTATTCTAAAGGCATTTTATTGACACATCTTTACAAACAAGTTTCTTTTAACTATTTTGTTTATTAATAACTGGACGACAATCTGTTACTAGTTGCAAAAAATCTACCTATCACTGGACAATAGTCTTTGTGAACTATTTTGTTTAAAAATCACTTCCATTGTGAAAAGATCTGAAAAGTTTATCTAAGACATTATTCAACCCCCTTTTTTAGTGTGAATCATTGTAGTTCAGTTGGCATCAGAGCTTGGCCTCTCTAGTTGAGTATTTTAACAAATACAGATGAAAATCCTAATAAATGAAAGAAATGGAAGAAGGATACTCCACCAATAAGCCTCGACTATTCAAAGGTGTCAATTTTGACTACTAGGAGGAACGTATGATAGCTCATTTCGAGTATTTTCATATTGACCTTTGTGATGTTGTAGAGAACGACAATTATATTCTACTGGACAAGCAACTAAATGATGTTCCCAGATTTTCATGGAGAGACACTAAAAAATAGGTTCTGATTGAACTCCAAAGCTCAAAATGCTTTGTTATGTGCTCTCTTAAAGGAAGAATATACAAAATTCCACAAGAATAGATGTGGGACACACTAGCATTGACATATAAAGGCTGTCACAGGTAAAACGTACAAGCTCAACTTTTTAACACGTAAGTATGAACTCTTCACCATGGAAGAAAGGGAAGATATACAAACCATGTTTGGACGCTTCCAAACTATATTAAATGAATTACATTGTCTCAATAAAACTTTTGATGATTATGATAATATTGACAAAATATTGAGAAGTCTATCAAGAAAATGGAGACCACATGTGAAAACTTTGCGAATGGTGAAGAACCAAGGCTCCATGTCCATTGAAGAACAAATTGGAACTTTAAAAGTTTATGAACAAGAACTTCAACAGGACGAAGGAATAAAAAAAGTCCCTAGCTCTAACAACATAAAAGAACAAGACATATTTTGCATCCAAAAACTCATCCAAAGCCATCAATATAGATTTGTCATCCGATGATGAGTCCAAAGATGAAGGATCAAATGAGGATGACCAGTTATCCTTCATATCAATAAAGATAAGAAGAATGTGGAAAAAGAAGGATAAATCAAATTAGAAAGGCTCAACCATCAAGTCATTCAAAGAAAGGAAGGACAAGGAGAAATGTTCCATCATATGCTATGAGTGCAAGAAGCTAGGACATTTTAAGTTAGAATGTCCAGACTTAGACAGTCCAGACTTAGACAGGACAAATGACAAGTAAAGATACTTTAAGCCAAAAGACAATAAAGTAATAATGAGCACAAGGGAAGATTTGGAAGACTCATCGGCCGATGAGGGAACAGAAGAAGAAGCCAACTTCTATCTAATGGCAGACACAACATCTGAAGAATCAAAATCTGAATCAGATGTAGAGGTAAATCTAAATGACCTTAAAACTCTTCAATCAACATATCATAAACTTCTTTCAAATTCACCCATGTTGTCCAAAGCTTATCAAAGTTTAAGAAAATATTTCAAAAGCCTCTCAAAAGATCATAAACAACTTTGAAGGAAGTTTGAGGGAAAGGTAGATAGTTCTTTAGAATTTTCCACTCAAGAGTGTGACGTCTTTGAATATCTTAAACTAAAGGCTACAAAGTTCCACCTTGAAAATATGAAAATTCGTAAAGAAAAGTCTGACTTATTGGAAGATCTTTAAAAGTTGGAAAACCAATTAGAAGACCTACAAGTTAAGCTGAAACAACTCAATAAACTTCATGATCACTTAATTGAAGAAAGATATGATTTATGGGGAGATTTTTCACAAGTTCATCATGGTTATGAAAACTTGGAGGCAAGTAAACATGATCTATGTATTGAATATGAAAATTAAAAGAAAACTTTGAAATTCTTGAATGATAAGCTTGAACAGAATAAGGCTCTCAAAGGACAACCTCAAGGTGTTGTTAAACTTCATCAAAAGATTGGCTTTCTAAAAGAAACTCTATCTAAATTTGTCAGAGAAACTAAAAAACTAGACAAATTGCTGAGAATTAAAAAATGCTCATTTGATAGATCTGAACCCTAAAAGAGTAGACACATGACATCCAAGTGTAGACATCTACCAAAAACTAGGTCGCCTAATGCTTTCAAAACTAACAAGAAAGGACCCTAAAATATTTGGGTACCTAAAAAGAAAATAATTCCTATTGCAAATATCTTCAACAAAAACCATGACACGCCAGTCATGGTACCTGGATAGTGGATGCTCACGATACATGATGGGAGAAAGGTGTACGTTCCAATGGTGGAACAATCACTTTTCACAAGAATAAAAAAGGGAAGATAAGTATTCATCCCTATCCTCCCTTAGATAACGTTCTTTTTGTTAAAGGCCTAAAACACAATATGCTTAGCATAAGCCAATTATTAGACAGTGGACATGATGTTTCCTTTAACAAAGAAGGGTGGGTCGTCCAAAATAAAAATGGAACTGAGCTCTTTTCTGCTAAGAGGAAAGGTAATCTCTATAAGATCTATCTTAGTGAGCTATCAAATCAAACTGTAACTTGCTTATTATCAATCAAAGAAAGTCATTGGGTATGACACAAGAAGCTTGGACATGACAGGTTGAGGTTAATCTCAAAGCTATAGAAGCATGACCTCGTGAGAGGATTACCGAGGTTTTCATACAAAGATGACTTACTTTGTGAAGCATGTTACAAGGGGAAACAAGTTAAAACCTCATTTTCTAGCAAAAACATTGTTTCCACCTCAAGACCATTTGAACTGCTACATCTTGATTTGTTTGGCCCAACCAAAACAGCCTATGTTAGTAGAAAAAAGACCTGGTCTAGTAATAATGGATGACTACTCAAGATGGACATAGGTAGGGGTGGAAATAGGTCAGGCAACCCGTCGGGGGCCTACGGCTTGGCCCACAAAAGGCCAGGCTTGGCCTGTTTATTATAAAGGCTAGGCTTAGGCTTTTTAAAAAGTCTTTTTAACTAAAAAGACCATACTTCAGGCTTTAAAAAAAGCCTATCAGGACTGACAGGCTAGCCTATTTATATAATAAATTAATAATATTATATATTATATATTTATATTCATATATATTATATAAAACTACATGACATTTACACTTCTCCTCATAAAGACTTGAAATGTCTTGCTTACACTTCTAGCTTCTAATCAGAAAATGAAAGTCTTGCATACTCTTCATTCTGATACTTCGCTCATTCACTTAATTTCAATTCAAACCCTAAATTAGAAGGCAAATAGGCAATACGCCAAACCTTCTATGCTTAGGCGGACAATGGACACGCAAAGGACATCACACATCTGCTTCTCTGCACCATCTTATCGTACGTAGCCTCTAGGTCGGTCATCGTTGGTTCATTGCGTACAGAAAAGGTTAGTTCTTTGTTTCCCCTGCTACTGTTACTCTTATAAGTCTTGATATTTTTTCAATTCATTTTTGTGACTTGTAAGTTGTCTGTTCTTTTGATTTTTCTCTTCTATCAGATCTTTCGTGAACCCATCATCTTTCAATGTTCTTTTGTTTGGTTGGGTATATAGGTTACAATTTTGCATAAAATAACATTTCAAATTCTTTTTGTTTTGTTGTTGTTGGTTTTTGATAGTGCGGTGTAATTTTGTTTGAAGAGATACATTTGATCCTGACTAGAGTGGAATATTTTAATTGGCTTGTGCTAGTTATTGCTTTATATGCGGTTTTGTGTTTTTGGTGCAGCTTGGAATAAGTGTTTTATGAGGCATATTTTTGGTGCAGCTTGGAATAAGTGTTTGATGAGGCATAAGTGTTTTTGGTGTCAATTTGTGTTATATGCATTGAGAAGTCTTTGTAATCCAATTCTCATTATTAATATATCTTCTTTTACTTGATTAAAACAAATGACGAGGCATATATGATGCTTGTTGCTTTGGTTTCAAGTTTAGGATTTTATAGTGGCTTTTGAGCATCACAGGATGTTAATTTCTATAGCACTTTCATTAATATATTATTTTACCTTTGAATGGTGGGGTTACTGGATACATATTATATTCTATATCACTTTTATTAATATATTTTTTTGCCTTTGAATGGTGGGTTTATTGGGTACATGTTATATTCTATACCACTTTTAGTAATATATTATTTTGCTTTTGAAAAATAAGCTTCTAATTGTTTTGAATTTTATTAATGCACTATTATTTTAAAATCTATCACTATTTTTACCAATAAAAAAAGACTATCAATATTGTTCTGATTCTTTTGAATTTTACATGCTGCTATGATCTCCATTAGACTAACTTCCATCTTCATACTTTTTTTTATCTCCATGTGTATTGTCCTATTAATTTGTTGTCTTATATTTTGTTGCTGCATAACTTGTTCATGATTGTTTTTTCTGAAATTGCAAGCTTATTTTCTGAAATTGATGCAAAATGGGTTCCCAATTTGAGAGTAGTAAAGCAACTGTAGCTACTAACGTGCCTCTTCATGACATCTCTGGGAGTAAGTATCCTATATCCAATTTATTCTTGCTGAAATTTGGAAGGTCAAACTAGTGCTTGATGTAGGATCAAGTGGCCTCGGAATAATTAAGAAGGGGGGGTTGAATTAATTATTAGTGAACCTTTACTAATTAAAAATTTATCCTTCTTAATGTTACTAGATTCAATTAGGTTTTTCCTACAAAGTTAAGAAAGTAAAGAATAGAAATAGAAACTTAACCAAAAGTAAAAGTGATAATTAAAGTGCACAGCGGAAATTAAAGAGTGTAGGGAAGAAGAAGACAAACACAAGAGTTTTATATTGGTTCGGCAACAACCCATGCCTACATCCAGTCCCCAAGCGACCTGCGGTCCTTGAGATTTCTTTTCAACCTTCTAAAAGCCTTTACAAGCAAAGATCCACAAGGGATGTACCCTCCCTTGTTCTCTTTGAACAACCAAGTGGATGTACCCTCCACTTGAACTGATCCACAAGAGATGTACCCTCTCTTGTTCTCAGTTACAACAACCCAAGTAGATGTACCCTCTACTTGTACCACAAAGTATGCACCCTCCAATGTGTTAAGACAAAGTTCTCAGGCGGTTAGTCCTTTGAAACTTTGTGAAGGGGAAACAAAAGATATCTCAGGCGGTTAGTCCTTTGAAATCTTTTGTTTAAGGGAAAAGGAAGAATCAAAAGAATTCTCAGACTGTGTCGTTTTGAATTCTTTGAAAAGGGAGAAGGGAGACACAAAAGAATTCAGACGGTTAGTCCTTCGTTCTTTTGGAAAAGGGAGAAGAGAGACACAAAAAGAATTCAGGCGGTTAGTCCTTGGCGAATTCTTTTTGGCAAAGGGAGAAGAGAATGAAAAAGATGAATAGCACACTTTTGTTTTATGTGAAATAACAATGTTTGGAAACCAGAAAACTCAGAAAGCTTTTAGCAAAGGAAGAAGAAGAAGAAGTTCAAAGAGATTCAAAGGTTGTAAAAGAATATATTAAAAAAGTTATTGAAATGCAAGTCAAGGTCTTGCTTTTATAGACTCTTCATGTCTGGTCAAGAAAAACCATTGGAAGAGTTATGACCTTGAGAAAAACATGAAAACCATTGGAAGAGTTACATCTTTTGATTTTTATTCAAAACTTGTCACTGGTAATCGATTACCAAAACCATGTAATCGATTACACAAAGCATTTTATGAAAAGATGTGACTCTTTGAATTTCAACGTCAGATACACTAGTAATCGATTACCAATATATTGTAATCGATTACACCATTTAAAAAACAATTGGAACGTTGCAAATTCAATTAAAAGATTTTTGAAATCAAACTTTGCCACTGGTAATCAATTACAGGAAATTGGTAATCGATTACCAGAGAGTAAAAACTCTGGTAACTTAGAAAATTTTGAGAAAAACTATTTTGAAAACAAAACTGTGCTATGTTTGTTTTTTGAAAAATCTTTTCAATACTTCCCTTGTGAAGTCTTCTTGATTTCTTCTCTTGAATCTTGAATTCATCTTCTCTTAAATCTTGAAATCAAACTTCTCTTGATTCCTGAATCTTCTTGATTTCTTCTCATGAAACTTGAAATTAATCTTGATATTGAACTTGTTGACTCAATCTTGAAATCATTCTCTTGGGCTTTTTGTCATCATCTTTGTCATCATCAAAACTACTTGAATCAACTTGATTCATCATCATGAAGCTTGCTTCTACAATCTCCCCCTTTTTGATGATGACAACCGTGAAATCAAGAAACACATACACATTCTTTTTCCTAGTCGATCACTCACTTAATTTTACATATTCTCCCCCTTTGTTTTTGATTTTAAGCTTCACTTGAAATTAAATTACTTAATTATATTAGTTCTTGATTTAATCCCTATTTTCTCTCCCCCTTTGGCATCAACAAAAAGCCAAAGTTCATAAAACATACATGATTTTAGAAAAATCCTACACATAGCATCCATTGTAAATCAATCATAAAAGATTCTAAACTAATCATGAAGCAAGTCATGATTAAACCAAATTAAAATATAAACCACATAGTCATATAACATAATTCATAAATGTTCAGTCATACTAAGCAAATATTAAAAGAAATACTAAATGTTCAAAAGTCATAATAATATAGCCAAATACACGGCTAGAAATCAAAGTACTAAAAATATTAATAGTAATAAAATCTAAGATGATGGTGGTGGTGGTGGTGGTAGATCAAAGCATGTGCGGATGTAAGAGACATCTCCTTCAACCTTGGTGATCCTTGAATCCATCTCATCAAATCGCATGTCCACTTGTAACTCCAAAGCATCAAACCTTTCACCAACAAAGGTTTGAAGACCATCGAACCTGTCCAAAATCCTTTGAAGAAGAGAGGAATCTTCTCCAACTGGTAAGTTTCCTTCTTCATCAATGGGTTGAGCACCCTTTTTTACCCAAGAGCCATCATGCTCTTTACGGTAACCAGAGAATGCAATCACAGCGGCACCGATTAAGAAGGATCTCTTGATTGGAACATAGGGTTCAGAATCAAGAGGGATGTTAAAGTGTTGAAGGAAGAGAGTGACTAGGTGTGGATATGGCAATGGAGCATTTAATTGCAATGCCTTATGCAAGCGATATCGGACTAAGTGTGACCAATCAATTTGTCGGCCTGTAAGAAAAGCCCACATGACAATAAGATCTTCCTCAGAAACCTGTGCAAGGTTTGAAGATCTTGGAAGCAAAATACGCACAATGAGATAATGAAGGATGTCGCTTTCAAAAGCCAATGAACCGGCAAGAAGCCTTCCGGTCATATCCGCTTGGTTGGTGCAAACCAACCGGCGGGCATCATGCACAGAGAAATCAAATTTCCAATCATCATTCAGTGTACCTTCAAATGGTACACCTTCACTAGATAATTGGGTCAAGTCATAGAATAGGGATTGGTCAATGACCATTTTTATCCCATAAACTTCAGAAATCAAAATGCCTTCTTGAATTTCAAGGTTAGAATAGAAGGCTTTAACTAATTCAGAATAAACAGGCAATTTTAAAGACATGAAAGGAATGAGATTGGAGTTCTCAAATGCCTGAATGCATTCAAAACTCTCATTGGAAAATAAATCCATGTCAATGAATTTTGGATCAATAATGGAACGAGAAGAGAAAATATTTGTGTACCGTATCCGTTGTTCTTCTTATGAGAACAATGAGGTAGAGGAAATGGAGGAGGGAATCTGCGTTTCTTGAGTCTCGGAATGTCATTGGCTTCGACTCGAAGAACCCTTTCGCTTCTTTGATGGTTTCTCCATTTGAGGGAGTTATTTGAAATTTTAATCGGTTCAAGTGAAAAAGAATGAAAAAAGATGAAGTTTGGGCTTTGTGGGGAGTGATTTGGACAAGAAATGAGTGAGATATGGCAGAAAGAAGAATTGGGAACAAAGGTTTCGCTAGAAAAATGAGGAGTTGCAGTTTTCAGATTTTGAAATCTTATTATATAGGAGCAGGGACGCGTTGTAATCGGTTACAACATTTGGTAATCGATTACTCCCTTCTTAACTGCCTGTAATTGATTACACTATTGTTGTAATCGATTACCAAAGAGCATTTCAGCCAAAACTAAATGTTGAGTAACTTTTAAGGGAAAAGGGATTTGAATGAAAAACAAAATATATATATTTTAATTTTTTTAAAACAAATATATTTAACATTAAAAAAAACTTTATGAAAGAAACTTAATCAAGTAATTCACATATTACATTCAAAATCATGCATAATCATAAAAAATATATATATTCAAATATATCAAAATAATCAACACAAGTATTAAAGAATAATGATCATAGATATTATCAAATATTTAACAGGAAACTTCATGCTTTGAGAAAGAATATTAACTCAATCAAAAACATATAAACACATACTCATAATTTCAATCAATCAAGACAAACAAATAAAATTGTGTTAGTCATCATAATCAAATTAATTGAAAGGAAAATTTCTATCAAAATAAAATTTTAAAAAAAGAATGGTTTTGATGTTACCTTTTTCATCATTAAAGTATCTATTTCTTCAAAGATGGAAGTCACACTTTTACTTTTTTCTTAATCTTCTTGAGAGATGTTCTCATCACTCTCATTGTCCTTGGTTAGAAGGTTGATCTCCTTCTCTAAACCGTCGGATGAGTCATTGTCATCCCATGCAATGTAGGCCTTCTTGGTCCTTCTTTCTTCATACCTTTTCTTATCACTTTTCTCAGGCCATTCCTCATTTGAAGGACAATTTTCTTTGATGTTCCAAGTTGGTTGCATTTGTAACATCTAGGAATTTGAGAGTCTTCTTGAGATCTTCTTCCATTGTTGAAGTTCTGACGCTTCTCAATTCTTCTTTTCTTGACAAGTTTTTGAAACTTCTTCACAAAGAGTGAGAAGTCTTCTTTATGTTCTAATTCTTCTTCTTCATTTTCTTTTTTCATTGATGAAGAGGCTTTAAGTGCTATACTTCTTTTCTTTTTGTTGATTTCTTCATTTTGATTAAGACGTTGGAGTTCCATTTCATGTTCCTACAATTTTCCAAACAAAGTAGCAAGAGACATAGAGGAAAGATCTTTACTTTCAGAAATAGCAGTTACCTTGGGCTACCATTCCCTACTTAATCATCTTAAAACTTTATTAATTAGATCTTCATTAAGGAAGATTTTTCCTAAAGAGGCAAGATGATTGACTATATGTGTGAATCTTTTCTGCATGCTATGGATGTTTTCATTAGGATTCATTCTAAACAATTCATATTCATGTATAAGGGTGTTGACTCTAGATCTTTTCACATTAGTAGTGCCTTCATGTGTAAGTTGGAGAGTATCCCACATCTCCTTGGCATTTGTGCAGTTAGACACTCTAAAATACTCATCTATTCCTAGGGCTGAAGTAATAATATTTTTGGCTTTAAGATCATACTGGATTCTTCTTCTATCTTCTTCAGTCCACTTATCTCTAGGTTTTTGTGTTGTGGTGCTAGTACTTACATCTACTAAGGTGGGTATGTAAGGTCCTATTTCTATTGCTTCCCAAATGTTTAAATCTATGGCTTCAATGAAAATTTGCATATGGGTTTTCCAATAATGGTAACTCTCACCATTGAAGATAGGTGACTTATGGATGGAATTTCCTTCGGGAAACAAAGAATTTGAAGAGGCCATGAATCTTGAAGTGGTTAAACTTTCTACAAGATACCTGCTTTGATAACACTTGTTGGATCAAGTTGCCTTGGAATAAGTAAGAAGGGGGGTTGAATTAATTATTAGTGAACATTTACTAATTAAAAATTTATCCTTCTTAATGTTACTAGATTCAATTAGGCTTTTACTACAAAGTTAAAAAAGTAAAGAACAGAAATAGAAACTTAACCAAAAGTAAAAGCGATAATTAAAGTGCACAGCGGAAATTAAAGAGTGTAGGGAAGAAGAAGACAAACACAAGAGTTTTATACTGGTTCGGCAACAACTCGTGCCTACATCCAGTCCCCAAGCGACCTCCGGTCCTTGAGATTTCTTTTCAACCTTCTAAAAGCCTTTACAAGCAAAGATCCACAAGGGATGTACCCTCCCTTGTTCTCTTTGAACAACCAAGTGGATGTACCCTCCACTTGAACTGATCCACAAGAGATGTACCCTCTCTTGTTCTCAGTTACAACAACCCAAGTAGATGTACCTCTACTTGTACCACAAAGGATGTACCCTCCAATGTGTTAAGACAAAGTTCTCAGGCGGTTAGTCCTTTGAAACTTTGTGAAGGGGAAACAAAAGATATCTCAAGCGGTTAGTCCTTTGAAATCTTTTGTTTAAGGGAAAAGGAAGAATCAAAAGAATTCTCAAACTGTGTTGTTTTGAATTCTTTGAAAAGGGAGAAGGGAGACACAAAAGAATTCAGACGGTTAGTCCTTCGTTCTTTTGGAAAAGGGAGAAGAGAGACACAAAAAGAATTCAGGCGGGTATTCCTTGGCGAATTCTTTTTGGCAAAGGGGGAAGAGAATGAAAAAGATGAATAGCACACTTTTATTTTCTGTGAAATAACAAAGTTTGGAAACCAGAAAAATCAGAAAGCTTTTGGCAAAGGAAGAAGAAGAAGAAGTTCAAGAAGATGTTCAAAGAGATTCAAAGGTTGTAAAAGAATATATGAAAAAAGTTATTGAAATGCAAGTCAAGGTCTTGCTTTTATAGACTCTTCATGTCTGGTCAAGAAAAATCATTGGAAGAGTTATGACCTTGAGAAAAACCTGAAAACCATTGGAAGAGTTACATCTCTTGATTTTTATTCAAAACTTGTCACTAGTAATTGTAGAAGCAAAGCTTCATGGTGAATCAAAGGTGATTCAAAGGTGTTTTGATGATAACAATGATGATAACAAAAGATGATGACAAAGGTGATGACAAAAAGGTCAAAGATCAATCAAAGAACAACTCAAGTGAATCAAGGATCAATCAAAGAACAACTCAAGTGAATCAAGAACAATTCAAGACTCAAGATTCAAGAATCAAGTGAAGGCTTAATCAAGATAAGTATGAAAAGTTTTTCTCAAAAATTGTGTAGCACATGATTTTTCTCAAAACATGTTTACCAAAGAGTTTTTACTCTCCGGTAATCGATTACCAGATTGTTGTAATCGATTACCAGTAGCAAAATTGTTTTGAAAAAGTTTTCAAATTGAATTTACAACGTTCCAATTAATTTCAAAAAGATGTAATCGATTAAAATGTTTTGGTAATCGATTACCAGTGCCTTTGAACGTTGAAATTCAAATTCAAATGTGAAGAGTCACATCCTTTCACATAAAAGCTTTGTGTAATCGATTACACTTATTTGGTAATTGATTACCAGTGACTGTTTCTGAATAAATCAAAAGATGTAACTCTTCAAATAGTTTTTGACTTTTTTAAATTGGTTTTCAGTTTTTCTAAAAGTTATAACTTTTCAAAATGGTTCTCTTGACCAGACATGAAGAGTCTATAAAAGCAAGGCTTTGTTTTATATTTTCAATCAATCTTTCTAAGCAATCTTTCAATTCAATTCTTTCAATCTTTCTAAGCAATATTTCAATTCAATTCTTTCAAATTTCTTCCAGCCATATCTCATTCAATTCTTGACCAAATTACTCCCCACAAAGCCCTAACTTCATCTTTTCTCAATCTTTTTCATTTGAACCGATTGAAATCCCAAAAAAAACTCCTCAAATGGTGGAACCATTGAAGAAGCGGAAAGGCACTTCGAGTTGGAGTCAACGACATTCCGAGTCACCACGTATACGGTACACAAACCTCTTTTCCTCTCGTTCCATTATAGACCCAAAATTCATAGATATGGATTTCTTCTCAAATGAGAGTTTTGAATGCCTTCAAGCATTTGAAAACTCCCATCTTATTCCATTCATGTCTTTGAAATTACCCGTTTATTCTGAATTAGTCAAAGCTTTTTATTCTAGTCTAGAAATCCATGAAGGAACCCTAATGTCTGAGGTTTATGGGACTAAGATGGTCATTGACCAGTCCTTATTCTATGATTTAACCCAATTGTCAAGATAAGGTGTACTATTTGAAGGTGCACTGATTGACAATTGGAAGTTCGATTTCTCTGTACATGATGCCCGCCGATTGGTTTGTACCAATCAAGCGGATATGACCGGAAGGCTTCTTGCCGGTTCATTGGCTTTTGAAAGCCGCATCCTCCATTACCTTATTGTTCGCATCCTGCTTCCTAGATCTTCAAACCTTGCCCAGGTTTCTGAAGAATATCTCATTGTCATGTGGGCCTTTCATAAAGGTTAACAAATTGATTGGGCACACCTTGTTAGATATCGCATGCATAAGGCATTGCGATTGAATGCCCCTTTGCCTTATCCTCATCTTATTACCCTTTTCTTCAACACTTCAACATCCCTCTTCATTCTGAACCCTATGTTCCAATCAAGAGATCATTCCTTATAAGCGCTTCAGTCATAGCATCCTTTGGTTATATTAAGGAGAATGATGGCTCTTGGGTAAAGAAGGGTGCTAGAAATGTTGGTGAAGAAGAACATGAGGGAGAAGATTCATCTCTTCTTTCAAAGATTTTGGAAAGGTTTGATGGTCTTCAAACCTTTGTTGGTGAGAGGTTTGATACTTTGGAATTGCAAGTGGATATGCGCTTCAATGAAATGGAGTCAAGAATGACAAAGGTTGAAGAAGATGTATCTTACATCCGGTCAAGCTTCGATCTTCCACCACCACCGCCACCATCATCTTAGAATTATATTTTAATATTATTACTACTTTGATTTTCAGCCTTGTATTTTGGCTATATTATTATGGTATTTGAACAATTTGCTATTTCCTTATTTGCATGGTATGTTTGGACCAATATTAAGTATGTTATTTGACTATGTGGAGTTTATAATTAATCTATTCATGGTTGTTGCTTCATGGTTTTCATGGTTCTTGCTTCTTGCTTCATGATTTGGTTGATATTTTTTTTCATGAACATTGTATGGATGTTTAAGTTATATTTGTATACCTTAAGTTTGATACGCACTTTGGCTTCTTGTTGATGCCAAAGGGGGAGAGAAATGGGATTAAATCAAGAATTCACATGAGTAATCAACTTATTTTTAAGATAAGCATAAATTCAAAAACAAAGGGGGAGAATTTATGTGAGTGATCGACTAGGAAAAAATGTGTGTGTGCGTTTCTTAATTTCAGAAGTTGTCATCATCAAAAAGGGGAAGATTGTAGAAGCAAAGCTTCATGGTGAATCAAAGGTGATTCAAAGGTGTTTTGATGATAACAATGATGATAACAAAAGATGATGCAAAAGTGATGACAAAAAGCCCAAAGATCAATCAAAGAACAACTCAAGTGAATCAAAGATCAATCAAAGAACAACTCCAGTGAATCAAGAACAATTCAAGACTCAAGATTCAAGAATCAAGTGAAGGCTTAATCAAGATAAGTATGAAAAGTTTTTCTCAAAAATTGAGTAGCACATGATTTTTCTCAAAACATGTTTACCAAAGAGTTTTTACTCTCTGGTAATCGATTACCAGATTGTTGTAATCGATTACCAGTAGCAAAATTGTTTTGAAAAAGTTTTCAAATTTAATTTACAACATTCCAATTAATTTCAAAAGACTGTAATTGATTAAAATGTTTTGGTAATCGATTACCAGTGCCTTTGAACGTTGAAATTCAAATTCAAATGTGAAGAGTCACATCCTTTCACATAAAAGCTTTGTGTAATCGATTACACTTATTTGGTAATCGATTACCAGTGACTGTTTCTGAATAAATCAAAAGATGTAACTCTTCAAATAGTTTTTGACTTTTTCAAATTGGTTTTAAGTTTTTCTAAAAGTTATAACTCTTCAAAATGGTTCTCTTGACCAAACATGAAGAGTCTATAAAAGCAAGGCTTTGTTTTGTATTTTCAATCAATCTTTCTAAGCAATCTTTCAATTCAATTCTTTCAATCTTGAATACTTTTCCAATCAATCTATTTCAATCCTTTACAAGCCTTGAATCTCTTTGAATCTCTTCTTCTTCTTTGTACCAAAAGCTTTCTGAAGTTTTCTGGTTTTCTAAACCTTGAAAACTTGTGCTATTCATCTTTTCATTCTCTTCTCCCTTTTCCAAAATGAATTCGCCAAGGACTAACCACCTGAATTCTTTTTGTGTCTCTCTTCTCCCTTTTCCAAAAGAACAAAGGACTAACCGCCTGAATTCTTGTGTCTCCCTTCTCCCTTGTCAAAGAATTCAAAACTACACAGTCTGAGAATTCTTTTGATTCTTCCCTTTCCCTAATACAAAAGTGTTCAAAGGACTAACCGCCTGAGAATTCTTTTGTATCCCCATTCACAAAGTATCAAAGGTTTAACAGCCTGAGATCTCTGTCTTAACACATTGGAGGGTACATCCTTTGTGGTACAAGTAGAGGGTACATCTACTTGGGTTTGACTGAGAACAAGAGAGGGTACATCTCTTGTGGATCAGTTCTAGTGGAGGGTATATCCACTAGGTTCAAAGAGAACAAGGAAGGGTACATCCCTTGTGGATCTTTGCTTGTAAAAGGATTTTTACAAGGTTGAAAGAAATCTCAAGGACCGCAGGTCGCTTGGGGACTGGATGTAGGCACGGGTTGTTTCCGAACTAGTATAAAAACTCTTGTGTGTTTGTTTCCTTCTTCCCTACTCTTTTACTTTCTGCTGTGCATTTAATTTCCGCTTTTACTTTCTGTTAAGTTTCTCTTCTACTCCTCATTCTCTTAACAATTTAGTAAAAGCCTTAGAAGAGTAATTTTTAATTAGTAAACGTTCAGATACACTGGTAATCGATTACCAATATATTGTAATCGATTACACCATTTAAAAAACAATTGGAACATTGCAAATTCAGTTAAAAGATTTTTGAAATCAAACTTTGCCACTGGTAATCGATTACAGGAAACTGGTAATCGATTACCAGATAGTAAAAACTCTGGTAACTTAGAAAATTTTGAGAAAAATCTTTTGAAAAAAAAAATTGTGCTGTTTGTTTTTTGAAAAATCTTTTCAATACTTCCCTTGTGAAGTCTTCTTGATTTCTTCTCTTGAATCTTGAATTCATCTTCTCTTGAATCTTGAAATCAAACTTCTCTTGATTCTCTAATCTTCTTGATTTCTTCTCATGAAACTTGAAATTAATCTTGATCTTGAACTTGTTGACTCAATCTTGAAATCATTCTCTTGGGTTTTTTGTCATCATCAAAACTACTTGAATCAACTTGATTCATCATCATGAAGCTTGCTTCTACACTTGATAACGTAGCTGAGGAAAATGATCTCTTTATGAGAGAAATGGTAGCTCCAATGAAAGTTAAGTTTGACAAATATTGGGGAGAATGAAATCTATTGATGGCCATAGCTAGTGTTTTAGACCCTAGGTGTAAATTGCACATTCTTCATGCTTGCTTTCCTCAAATATTCAACTGTCAAGAACTTGCTGAAAAGAACATGAACAAAGTGAAGTCTTCTTTGTTGCTTTGAGTGTTGCATAATCATCTTCTAATGAAAGGATGGTTAGTGGCAGCAACGCTTCTACTAACTATGTGAACAAGTCTTTGGTCACCACTAGATTTGATGAAATACTGAATATTGTGTGTGCAAAAGAAGCTTGCCCCCAATGAAATCAAAATTAGGTGTTTATCTTGAAGAAGGTATTTATATTCTTGACAGCAATAACTCTTCTTTTAATACTTTGGAGTGGTGGAAGAGCTATAGTTTGAAATATAAATCAAAGATGACAAATGATATATTAGTTATCCCAGTCTCAACTGTTGTAGCTAAGGCTACTTTTAGTGTTGGAGGCAGAGTTATAGATGAATATCGATCTAAATTGAATGAGGAATCCATTGAAGCACTCATTTATGGAGGAGATTGGCTTCGCCATAAATATAATATGAAGAGGAAGAAAAAGGTTTTATACTTTTTTATCTCTAAATTGTTCATTCTTTTTATAACTATTGAAATTATTTGATGCTTTTGTCTAATAACAAATTTTTTCTTTGTTTTGAAGGTGAATGAACAACTTCAAGAAATCAATTTGTAGATTTGATGCTTGTTTGGTTGCTTTGCATTTAGGAGATCTTGTTCTAAATTTTTCTTTTGACTTAGGAGTTATTGTTTTTAATTTGTGGCTTGTTAGTTAAGGCATTATATACTTTGTGAAATTTTGTTGTGGACTTGTAGCTCCTCTGGATATTTTTTGGAGTTGTTTTGCGAGGAGTTTGGATCTACTAAATTTATTTTGGATATATTTTTGGAAGATGTCATACCCTAATTTCGTCCGGGGACTATCGTTTGCTGATCTTTTTATCCTCGCTAGCTGAATTGAGCTGTTCGACACCAGTTACTGCACAAGACGAAAGATCATTCGACGTTTTGGTAAAGAATATGAAAAATACCCAAAAGGGAGGGCAAAATGGTCATTTTAAGCCTTTTCTGAACCCTGGCTCGCCTGGGCCCCCAAATAGCTTAGGGGTGAAGTAACCAGCTTGCCTAGGCGAGCTACCATGACCCCTAATGCCATCTTTTGCTATAAATAGGCGTGAGGGAGGCTAAGTAAAGGGTTCCAAGGTCCAGCATTGAGAGAAATCAGAGAGAACAAGAAGAAAGAAGAGAAAAATGAGGCGGAGGCGCTACCGAATTGCGACCGTAATTGACTTCTTCATCGTTCTTCGTTCGTCATCCGATTAGTTTTTGTTTTAAGGATTTGAAGGCAATATATGCACCCTTAGGGGTCCTCTTTCTTGTTTTGTGCATCTTCATCTCCTTTTTCTATCATCAGTAATCTCATTTTCTTCTTGTAAAGTATGTTTTAACTGGTCATTAATGCCGCAAGTTATCTTTAAAGAAAGATTGAAGGTTAATAAGCAAAACCAAAATAAAACCAAATCATAAACTTCTTCATTTCATCAAATATCGCTTGAGATCGTTTCAAGGTCCAACGCCTTAACGAATCTCCCTACTTTTCAAAGTTTAAAACATCGTTTCAAGGTCCAACGCCTTAAACGAATTTTATTCGCAATTAAAATCATTCCTTCAAAAAACATAAAATCAATGTAACACACAAACTTTCATACTTAAAGAACTACATAGGTCTGAATTCCTCATCACACCTGAGGATACGTAAGAGCAAGGGCAACACCCTTGTCGACCCCCAAAAAATAAATATGAAAAAGGAAAATACACAATTTTGAAGTCATGTTTTGCACACTCGATTAAGGACTATTGTGACTTGTGACGTGCACGTGGGATGCTAATACCTTTCCTATGCGTAAACAACTCCCAAACCCCCATTTTCAAAATCCGCAGACCTTCGTCTTTTTGGTTTTTCTAACATTTTCCTTGAATAAGCATTGGTGGTGAATCCATGCATTTTCTTCATGAGAAGACGCATCTTTGGCTTTTCGCCTTGCCCTCCCGCCGAAGGGTAGGTTGCGGCAGGTGCCTTAAGAGATAAAAACATTATGTTTTTACTGACTATAATGTGTGGGGGTAAGTATTTGCTGCTAGTTCTTATCTTTTTCACCAATATTTCGTTTTATATTTATAGGTGTTGGTGTGGTACTACTTGTAATTAAGTTTTATGCAACAATCCTTTGCACATTTTGTGCTTGGATTTGACTATTAATAATTATACATTTATAGGGGAAAAAGTAAATTTGAATTATTTTCTTTTTTTTCTTTAATATTATTAGTCTTTAGAAAACATCAAATAATTTAGGTGATGAACAAGACCCATTGGCCTAGTTAGACCTATTGGTTTGTTTATATGCCCTTATATAGAATAGGACATGTAAACAAGCTTTCAAGCCAGGGTCAAGCTTTTAAACAGGCCAGGCTAAAGCTTAAAAAAAAGGCTTGTAATAGGTAAATAGGCTAGGCTTAGGCTTAGTAATTATAATGTAGGTCAGGCTCAGGCCTGCCAAAGCCTGACCTAGCCTGTTTCCACCCCTAGACATGTGTAATGTTCCCTGCTCACAAAGATAAATTATTTGAAGTCTTTTTCAAATTCTACAAAAGGATTTAAAATGAAAAAGGAATATGCATTACTTTAATCAAAAGTGATCATGGTGTAGAATTTGGAAATGAAAATTTTCATCTATTCTATGAAGAAAATGATATTCTTCACAACTTCCCAACCCATAGAACACCACAACAAAATGGTGTAGTTGAGAGGAAAAATAGATCATTGTAGGAAATGGCCATGACCATGCTTAATGATAATTCCACTCCAAGCACTTTTGGGTTGAAGCAATGAATATTGTTTGCTATTTACAAAAAAGAATTTACATTAGACCAATTCTGAAAAAGACTCCTTATGAATTGTGGAAAGGATGCAAACTCAACATTTCATACTTCCATCCATTTGGATGTCAATGTTTCATATTAAACACTAAGGAAAACTTGGAAAAGTTTGATTCCAAGAGTGATATTGTAACATTGCTTGGATGCTCTGAAACATCTAAGGCATATAGAGTATACAACTCTAGAACCTTGGTAGTAGAAGAAGCAATCCATATGAAGTTTAATGACACCAAGCCTGATACAGAAATATCAGAGTTGGAAGAGTCATGTGCAGATCTCAAACTAGATGATGGAATCATGCCCTTAACAACCAGGCAGACACCAGAAGCAGACACACCAGATCAGGCATTGGATAACCCTCAAGAAGTAAGAGAACCAACTAGATGATTGCTTAGGAAGAATCTTTCAGAAAGTCAAATTATTGATGATCCCTCAACAAGAGTCCAAACAAGAGCATGACTTAGAAATCAAGGCCATACAACACTAATATCTAAAATAGAATGCTATGGAAGTTGAACATTGGGTCAAGGTGACGCAAGAAGAACTTGACCAATTTCAAAAGAATGATGTTTGGAAGCTTGTGGAACTACCCAAAGGAAAGAAGGTAGTAGGCACCAAATGGGTATTCAAAAACAAGTTGGATGAGGCAGGTAAGGTTGTGAAGAACAAGGCAAGGTTAGTTGCCAAAGGTTACTCACAGCAAGAAGGTATAGATTATACTAAAACTTATACTTCGGTTGCACATATAGAGGCAATACACATTTTACTATCATTTGTAGCTCATAATAGAATGAAGTTATATCAAATGGATGCAAAGAGTGCATTCCTTAATGGACTCATCCAAGAAAAAGTCTATGTAGAACAACCCCCTAGGTTTGAGAGTGATACACTTCCCAATCGTGTTTTCAATCTAAACAAAGTCATGTATGGACTAAAACAAGCTCCTCGAGCGTGGTATGAAAACCTTAGTTCATTTCTCTTAGAAAATGATTTTGAAAGAGGGAAGGTAATACAACTCTGTTCCACAAAAAGTGACTCTTAATTTATATTAGTTAAAGTTTATGTAGATAACATTATCTTTAG
The DNA here is from genome assembly GCF_000004515.6 of Glycine max. Taxonomy (NCBI): domain Eukaryota; kingdom Viridiplantae; phylum Streptophyta; class Magnoliopsida; order Fabales; family Fabaceae; genus Glycine; species Glycine max. The sequence continues at coordinate 35,085,777 of NC_016088.4, read as the reverse complement.
TGCTTCTAATGAACCTTTATGTGAGGATTTCTCTAACTTAATTGAGACTAAGTTTGAAATGAGCGTGATGGGTGAACTAAAGTTCATCCTAGGATTAAAAATCAAACAAACAAACCTTGGAATATACATTCATCAAACCAATTATGTGAAGGAGCTCTTAAAGAAGTTCCACATGCATGATGCTAAGGAGATGAAAACATCTATGCATCCAACCACAAATCTTAGACTGGACGAGGAATCCAACAAGGTGGAAAACCCTCAGTACATAGCAATGATTAGATAATTATGGTACCTTATAGCATCAAGACCTAACATTATGTTCAACATTTGCTTATGTGCAAGATTTCAATCAAAGCCAAGGGAATTCCACTTAATAGCTATTAAAAGAATATTTAGATATTTAAGTGGAACTATTAATCTTGGTCTTTATTTTAAGCAAGGGAAAACATTTAGGTTAATAAGCTATTGTGATGCTGACTATGCTAGTGATAAACTTGAGAGAAAAAGCACCAATGGAAGTGGCCACTTCATCGATGGAAATCTTGCCAGTTGGATTTGAAAGAAGCAATGATCAATAGCTTTGTCCATTATAGAAGCTAAATACATGTCAGCTACAAGTCATTATTCTCAATTGATATAGATCATGAATCAACTCGAAGACTACAACAACTTTGAAAGCAGAATTCCTATCTACTATGACAACAAAGCAACAATAAGTTTATCCAAAAAAATTAATTTGCATTCTAGAGCTAAGCATATAGAAATTAAACATCACTTTCTTAGAGTCCATATTCACAAAGGGATAGTGGATCTACATTTTTTACCCACTGAAAATCAGCTTGTTGATATCTTTACAAAACCCCTCCTTGAGGAAAGGATGATTTTATTAAAAAAATCAACTAGGAATGGACTTTATAAAAGAATGATTCATTTCTAAATAACTTTGAGATCAGAGTACTCATCAACCAATGACTCCTAGTTACTACATTTGCATGCCTGGATGACCTATGACTAGACGCATACATACATATTCTTGCATTAAGTGAAACACAATGCTTTAAGGTAAGAAAAGTGTTGTGTGCATTGCTAAGTTGGCACTTGAGTAAAAAGCTTATTAAATTCCCTTCAAAAGCACAAGAAAACTGCCCATAATCATTTTTCTTCCCTCCTATATTGTTGCAACATGCCCTTTTGCGGGCGAGCGAAGGCGAGGCTCACGGGTGCGCTTTCCAAAGGAGGAAAGATGCGCGGAGTCGCCACCAACATTTATTTGTGGAAAACGTCGGAAAAACTGAAGGAAACCGGTCGAAACGAAAATTCTAAGTTCGGGAGTTGTATTTACGTTTGAGGAAGGTATTAGCACCTCTCACATTTGTCTCAAAGGACAACAACCTATTTTTTAGAATTGTGAAATTGTGTTATCTTAACTTTTATTTCCTTTTTATTTTTGAGGTCGACAAAAGCGGGGCTCTTGCTCCTACGTACCCTCCATCGAAGAGGAAATCATACCTACGTAGTTCTTTCTTAAGAGTGAATCAAGCGATTATTTTTACTTGAAAGGTGATCATTTTAAGGCGTTGGACCTTAAAAATGATCCATTTACTTGATAAGGAAAAAACTGAAATGATAAACTTTCAAACCCTTTTTAGTGACTTTTTTGTGGACGAGCTTGACTAGGCGAGTTGATTTTAGCCTTAACTTCACTTTAGTTATTAGTCAATTCGATTAAGAATGAAAAATCCCAAAGAGAAAACGTCCGATTGATTTTTTGGTTTATTTTACTAAAAGATATTTTTTGATTATTATATTATTATTTTACCTCTTTTTGGTTTAACCGTGGTTACAACGTGAACAATCGGTTAGATTTTGTTTTAACAGTGATTAAAGGAGATTACAACACAAATGATCGGTTGAAATTCATTTTATCATTTATTAGGCGAGAAAACGGCTTAAATAAACGGTTAAAGCACGTTAAAAACGGAAGAAAAGAAAACTGAAAGTAAACGAAATTAAAGTGAAAGTACACAAAACAAGAAATGAATTGAAAGTCTCGGATTCGAAAACTTACCCGTTGAAGAATGAAGAACGAACGAACAACGGTGAAGAACGATGAAGAATTTCCACAGAATCGCTTACGGAAGCATTACGGAAGTACTTCGACTCGATTTTTCTTCACGAAAACGTGTTTTTTTGCCCAAAATAGCCGAAATGCATAGCCAAGGGTCTTGAACCTTTTGAAACAGCTCCCCCCCCCCTCCCCTATCTATAGGAAAAAAGGGACGTGCTTGCCGCCCATAGACTTAATGAAGAAGATTTCTAAGCGCACCCGAATTACTAAGTTCACCCCTCTTTTCATATTTTACGGAAAAGTTACGGAAGCCTTACGGAAGTATTTCGAATTTTATTTTCATCTTTTTTTTCCTTCCCTTTCACCAATGCTAAGTGGAATATGCTTACCTAAGGTTTTCGGAAATTTTACGGAAGCCATGGAAGCCTCGGAAACCATTTTTCAAAAACGTGGAGGAGCTTGCCGCCCAGTTGCTTCCTCCTTAAGCAACCCAACTTCCAAAATGTTCCGGAAGGGCCTAGATTTGAATTGCTATTTACACCCCTATCTTGATAAGTTCACCCCCCTTTACCTTTTTTGGTGATTCTTTTTCCGTAACGTTACGAAACTTTACGAATTTCGTAATGATACTTATTTTCTTTCCGTAAGGTTACAGATCATGTATTTACTCTTTTTTAGCTTTCGAAGAAGTTACGGAAACTCACGGATTGCGTAACAACACCTCCTTTTGGTTTCCGCCACATTACGGAATTTCACGGATCGCGTAAGCCTGCTTCCTTTTGATTTCCGGCATGTCTCAGGACTTCACATATTGTGAAACAAAGGATGCCAAGTATCTCAAAGCGGCCGATCAAAGGTTGCATATTATCAAGTAATAATCCCCGGATGAAATTAGGGTATGACATATATCATACACAAAAAGCATTTATTTCTCACACTATTGCAAAAGAAACCATCTGATGTAGCTCCATAAGGAGCTTGTAGGCCTTGGATCTTCTTCATCAATGGAGTCCTTTGCTTCTTGAAGATCAATGGCAGCAGAATGGAGAAGGAGGAAAGCTGATTGGAGACGCCACTTCAAGGAGAAGATGAGTCAAGAACAAGCTCACAACCATAGGAAGCCATGGATAAGAGCTTTAAGGTAGAAGATGAGTGGAGGGAGAAGGAGAGAAGGAACACAAAATTTTATGTCCCAAATGAGGTCAGAACTTTGAAGTGTAATTCCCAAATGATCAAAGTTGAAAAACTACACACATAAGACCTCTATTTATAGCTTAAGTGTCACACAAAATTGGAGGGAAATTTGAATTCTATTCAAATTTCACTTGAATTTGAATTTGAATTTGTGGAGCCAAATTTGGAGCCAAAATTTCACTAATTATGATTAGTGAATTTTAGATATGGTTCAGCCCACTAATCCAAGATCAAGTCCAAGATTCTCCATTAAGTGTGCTTAAGAGTCATGAGGCATGTAAAGCATGAAGGACATGCACAAAGTTTGACTATATGATGTGACAATGAGGTGTAGCAAGCAAATGCTCACCTCCCCCTTAGGATGGTCCAAAATTTAATTGGATTGGGCTTCTCCGAATTCAATTAAATTTCTCTCCAACACACCCACATCAAATAGTGCACTTAATGCATGTGAAATTACAAAATTATCCCTAATACAAAAACTAGTTTAGGTGCCCTAAAATAGAAGGGATGAAAAATCCTACATTACTACGATACCCTCTCTACACTATGGAGCCCTAAATACAAGGCCCAAAAATAATGAAACCCTAATCTAATATGTACAAAGATAAGTGGGCTCATACTTAGCCCATGGGCTCAAAATCTACCCTAAGGCTCATGAGAATCCTAGGGCCTTCTCCTGCATCTCTGGCCCAATCTACTTGAAGTCTCCTAGCCATGGCTCTGGTGATGGGTCCCCTCCTTGGGAAAATTGCATCACCATCCATGAGTCCATTCAAGTTGCACAGTCTCATGAAGTCACTTTTGTCCAACAAGAAGTAATTGTTTTCTCTACCAGCTCTAGCAAATTCTAAAGATATTCCTCCACCTCCATCATCCAACCCTGAACCACTTCACTTCCAACACCCTCACGCCAACCTAAATTCGTTCCATCTCCACCACCTACTCAACCACCATCAACCACACCTCCTTCACCACCCACTCAAGGACAACATTGATGTTCTTCATCATTCTTCTCGTTCTTTGTACCCCCTGCCATTTTGGCTAATGACAAAAGGGGGAGAAGACTTGGGAATTTTGATGTAACAAGAGCAACACACCTCACTTAAAATGAGTGTTTTTGGTAGTAAGACTATGTACATCATTTTTCCATTGTCTACATTTATATGAGTGCATGCATTCATCACTATCATTTTGAACATGTAGAAGAGGTCATTGGACTCAGTCAGAGTCTTTATACATACATTAAGCATTCATATATAAAATTTGGTCATCGTAATCCCTCTAAGCTAAATCCATATATTCATATCTCTTTTTTTATCTATGTAAGCTCCTTGAATCAAAATTTATATAGTTTGTCATCATAAAAAAGGGGAGATTGTTAGAACTGGATGATCCATCACTGAATGATCAATTATTTCCCTTTGGTCTTAATGAATAACAAAGATATAAATTTATGATTACTAATGATTTACATGTAAGAATACAAGACACATCATATGGAAGCATTACAGTAATAACTTCCTATACTTCAACTCAATTTATGATTATCGCCTACTCTATATTTTGTACCTACTCTTAAAAAGCAATATCCAGTGTCTAATGTGCTGCCAATAGAATAAACGTTGAAAAATAGTGGACTTAAACACTTACATAAAAATTTCTATCTTTTATAAGTGTAGTCCGATTACGAGTGGATTCGTTCATACTATAATTTGTTTGTTTTAGATTCTTCTTTATTACTTGATTTAAACTAACGTTTGAATCTAGCATGATTGAGACAGATTTAGAAAGAATTTATTCAAGAATGATCTGTTATCGGAATCATACAGAGCATGTCTTATTTAGAAATATTCACACCTTCAACTATCATTATGCCATAAAGACTGATAACTATCAAATATTGAATGTGTTGATCCCAATGAAGATATGTTCCTTCAATAGCTACACATGGCCACTCATTTCAACATTCTAGAACAACGAGAAAAAAGATGAGAGAAAAAAAAGAAGAGAAAAGTAATCAAGTCAAGAACTCGAAGAGAAAATGATATTATCTCAAGAGAAACATTGAATTTAAAAAGTTTAGTCTTTGCCTAGAAAATTTTAGTTCTAAGCTTAACATTTTCCTTATAAACACACTTTGTGAGTGTTGGAATCTCCAATTCTATTTTCTAACAGTTATTTGAGAAAGCCAGGACTAGCTTAGTGATAAAATAATACTTGGTTAGATTCAGGGGGAGTCTTAGGGTAGTGTCAGTAATGGCAAGAAAGAATACTTGTTGTAATCAGTTTGATTAGTGGAACCCTTTACAAGTTAGTAAGAGAGAACTAGATGTAGCTCAGGTTGAGTGAATTAGTATAAAACTGAGTGTTTCTACTACTCTCCTTCAGATTGTCAAAGTATTGACACATCTTTACACACCAGTTTTCTTTCAACCATTTTTTTTATAAATCACTAGACGACAACCTGTTATTGCTTGCGAAAAATGTACCTATCACTGGACGATAGTCCTTGTGAACTAGTTTGTTTATAAATCAGTTCCATTGTGAAAAGATCTAAAAAGTTTATCTAACACACTATTCAACCCTCCCTTCTAGTGTGATTTATTGTATTTCAAAAGTTTGCTTCTTGGACCCAAAGTTCTCTCCTTCTTCCTTTTCTTCATCTCAAAGCAAGTTCCTCGAGTTTGATAGGTAAGGGAATCTTTAAATTAACTTTAAGCTTATGTTTGATGTGTTAGATGATTGTTTTTAGATTATTATTTGTGTTTATTTCTATGTTCATGTTTGGAAATGAAATATTTGAGTTGGATAGGGATTGGAACTTATTAGAAGGGCAAGAATAACAAAAAATCATGATTTTGTAGACCTTGTTTCACCATGGCTAAAATTATTTTCTCTATGGCTAAAATTTGAGTGAGGTCTCTGGACCTTGTTTTACCATCAATAAAATTATTATTGTTGCAACTAAAATTTTTGCTGTAGCTAAAATTATTTTCTTTGTAACTAAAATAACATATTTTCGCTTCAGCAAGAATTTGTCAAGTTATAGCAAAATTTTGAGTAAGGTATCTGTTCCTTGTTTCGTTGTGGTGAACTTCAAGCTCGCCGAGGCAAAAATGGATCTTAAAATTTTCTTATATTTTCCTTTGAATTATTCATGAGCTTATGAATATTTCAAGAAATACATTAAAACTCTGAAATTCTGATATCGATGACAGATGTCGTACCGGATGTCACGACATCACGCTTCAGAACATGCAGATGATGTTTGACAGTATGAACAGATTAAACAAGTAAATAACACAAGAGAATTGTTAACCCAGTTCGGTGCAACGTCACCTACATCTGGGGGCTACCAAGCCAGGGAGGAAATCCACTAAAATAGTGTTAGTTCGAAGATCTAACAGCCACTGTTTACAACCTTCTCACCTAACCACTACCCGTGCAACCTCTACCTAAGAGCCACTCTTAGATATGAGAACCCCTCTCACTCCCTCTCAATCACTCTCCCGTGTTTACAATTAAATCAAATACACACCAGAGATTGCTCTCTGAACAATAGAGATCAACTCTACACACTCAGGTCCAACACTTGATGTTAGAGTAACATCAAGGTGGCTCACAAAACACTCAAGTCCCAAAACTCACAAAATAACTCTTCAATCCCAGACTTGGTACAAAACTCGTGCAGCCTTCATGTTTATATAGCAGTGTGCGTATCTGGGCTGCAACTACTTGTGCTGGATGAGATCTATCATTCTCCTGAAAATCTGCACTTAAAGATCTAAAAGGTACAGTTTGATCTTTTAGTTTTTATCTTTAATCTTTAATCCCTGAACGAACTATTCAAGTTTGTAATTCGAACTTTAATTATCTTTTAATTCGTTCCTAAAGATAGATCGCCAAATCTGTTGCTAACTGCACATTAATCTGTTAAAGATATAACAGATTTATGTGTCCAGTATTTTCGGGCAGGATGTCCTGGACATTGTATCCGACATCGTGGATCCTGCACAATCTGTTAAAGATATAACAGATTTATGTGTCCAGTATTTTCGGGCAGGATGTCCTGGACATTGTATCCGACATCGTGGATCCTGCAGCTTCAATTCTTCATTTGACATTTTATCTTGCCTTGTGCATTGTGCAGCCCGATCTTATTCCTTGACATAACGTTGGACATCATGTGCAGCAACTCCAGCTTTCCTTCATTGTCTAAGTGCTTATGTTTTAACAAAATTTTAGCCAATCTTTTAAAGCTCAGTAAAGCTAAGCACTAACAAACTCTATGTTATTTCTGGAATTCTTCTTAAGTTTATTGATATTCATATGTTGAGATTTATTGTTGGATCATGAGAACTTATGGTGTGTAAAGTCTCCTGATGTGTAGATGAATTATGTGAGAGCTCATGATTGGTGATAATGATATGAATAGTGAATTGATGAGAAATTGAACAAGATGTGCATGATGAATTGATGATAAATTGAATGAGATGTATGAAGTTGATGTCATGCTATTATCATGTAATTAAATTTGTTTTACAAACTAATATAAGATAATTATGATATGTTATGTTGAGTAACTATATGTACATGAGGACTCATATATACTAATTATTGAAGTGATGATAAACATATATGTCTTAATTATTGTAGTAAGAAATTCTCATAATTATATTAATTGATGAATGTCTTGAGTTAGGTTTGTTGATTTCTTGATGATGATATGAGATGTGGTTAAGATGATATTGTTTTATGATTAGAGTTGACATTATCTTGAGATTCACCTTCATGAGTTTTTGGTGGGTTGTTTTCTAGAATTCAAGGTGTTGGAATGTCTTGTTGTGCTTATTGAACTATAGGTGAGTTCATGAGCATGATGAGCATATGAATGGTGAATTTATGATATTATAAAATCTTATGGTGTTGAGATTGGTGAGTGAATTTGTAATGACATATGATATTGATTTGAATGATTATACATACATGCATTGGTTAATGACATTGAATGTGAGTAGGCATGTAAGTTGAGGGTGCTTGGTGGGCCCTCACCTAGTGTTAGAGGTTGTCGGTGGTGGCTAATTGAAATGAGCCTATAGAATGAATGGGTGTGTGAACCCCTAGATAGGTTAAGGTCTTTCCAAGCCTTACCAAGGTAAGCCATTACTCACGCTCATCAATTTTTGATAAAAACCACACTTCCTCCATAAGGTTAATTCAAGTATCCTCGAATGATCAAGGTGTGACTATATTAAGGGATGTACTTGGGTTAATCGCTCAAGGTGAAATCTTACGAGAGTAAAGAGTCATCATGACATAACATGATAGTTAGACATGTGCGTTGAGAATTGTGCTTGAGAATAATGTGTTGCTTGATGAGCCATGGAAATATTTTGATGTTTTATGAATGATGGATTGATGATGACAATGGAATACAATGATTGGATTTTATGTAATGGTCAATGAACTGATGATTATTTTGAGATACCTTGTTTTGAGGATTCTAAGACTTATGCTTTATGTATGATTTTTACATGTTATGTTATATATGTGATCATAGTAGATCATGCTTTAATTGTTAAGTTTTATTCTATTTTAGTATGCTTGTTTTAGTAACCTTACTCTTGTGTTGTTACACGTGTGGCTCATGCTTGTGATGGTTTCATGTCTGACATGTAATGCCTAAAATTTTGATAACTGAAAATAAATGTTTAATGTTTTTCTTGTGATATTTAATTACTTGATTAATTTGGATGAGTTAAGGTATTGTGTGAATTAGCCATGTGTGATTTGCTTGATGTGGATGTTGAGTTATGTGGAGTTTTATTGACTTACGTTGAAATTATGAGATTTCTCGCAATCCTGGATTTGTTAACCGTTGGATCGCCTTCAAATTTTGAATGTAGTCTTGCAACCCAAGTCTGCACGCTTTGACCGTTGGGATTTTCAAAATACTATTTGGAATACGACATATGATATTTTCATTGAAGCGCTAAAATTTGTTGGAGCAGAATTCGCCCAGGCAAGCAAAATTTCGCCTAGGCAACTCTGAGTTGGATTAGCTTGCCCAGGCAAGCAAAATTTTGCTTGGGCAAGTCTTGTAGGCTACAAATACGTCCAGTAGCATAAAACAACCATCTTGCTTCCATCTTCTTCCCCAAACCCTCACCCAACACCCCTAACCTCCTCCTCCACCACCACCGACCATCGGTGACCGCCACGAGCTATCGTTGCTTGCCACAAGACCACTGCACGAAAAGGAACACTTTAATCATAGTGAAATCTTCAAAACTCAACTCAAGGATTTGGTAGAGAATGGAGCCTCCAATCCTCCCTTCACAGTTTCTTCGAGGTAACTGAGATTTCTAAGCCTTCTCCTAGTTAGTTTCAGCCTATCTTTGCATCCCTTGTGACTTGGGTACCATTATTGGATTTTTTACACTTGCTTTGAAAAACCCTTGAAAATGAGATGTTGTAAAAGTTGTTCTTTTATAAAATAGACTTCGTTTTTGTAACCTTCATTGAACCCTAGTCACATTGGTGTGATCAGAATTTCAAAATGACGTCTCTTTGATGTAGATCTCAAAACACCCCTTTAGCCCTTTTTTAAATTGAATGTGTATTTGACACCAGAAGTTGAGATTAACCTTGTCTTTGAAATATATACTAAATTATCTTCGATTTGGTATATAGAGTTTTGTGTTTGGACAAATAGAAGTGAATCTAAGAGATCTTAGAACAACACCACAAGGAACTAATAGAGAGATATAGATAGGTGAGGGGAGTTTATTGTTTGTTTACAACTTTTGATACCATAGTTGGGGTCAGGAAACCCAATTATAGGGATGTATGCATGTCCCTGTGCATGCTGGTTTTCAAGAAAAATTGTGTTTTTAAATAATGGGATGTGATATATTTGTTATTGATATGCATGCTAGTTTTCAAGAAAAAAAATGTGTTTTTTAACTAATGGGATGTTATATATTTGTTATTGATGATTGAAATTGTCAATGATGTTGTGTTGTAATGATTGAAATTTTTGGGAAAAGTCTTAATTATAGAGGAGACTCTGTCCAAAATTTTATATTTGTTCTTCTATTTACTTCTTTACTAAAGTTTAAATAGGCATAAGAGTTTGTTTTGAATACCATATTTCTCCTCTTTAATTTAGATTTTTCCTTAAAATATCAATCTCATGATATTATGGATTGTTGTTGTATGAGGTTTATGTTGCCTGAAGACCTGGGGAATGTGAATCCTAGGCATGAATTTATATGGATGTATGTGAAATGTGATTGCTTGTGATGTTGATGAGATGATATTAATGTGGATGATAGTGTTGAGATGAGATGATGTTGATGCTAATAATGATATTGAGATGATATGATGTTGATGTTAATAATGATATTGAGATGATATGATGTTGATAATGATATTAAGATGAGATGATGTTGATGTTGATAATGATATTGAGATGAGATGATGTTGATGTTGATGATGTCATTGTGATGCTGTATGTTATGTATGTACATGAGGGGTGCAGTGACTATGTTGGATATCCATGGAGGGGGAAATTAGAGTGTTTAAAGAGTTTTAAGCATCCCTGGAGAAATAAGGGGGATGGCTTAAAATCTTTAACTATCCATGGTCAATGCATTGATGATGCTTATGTTTCATATTTCATATTGCATGGAAATAGTATAAACATTGTCAGTAAGTACTCGTAGTTTTTCGTGAGAAAAATTACTTGTACTTGGGGGCGTGTCACTCAATTTGGAACTTCCTTGAGACTCAGGTTGATCACCATGAGGGGGAAGTTTCTTGTGCATGATAAGGTGACCTCGACACTTGCTGCGTAGTTTTCCTAAGTGAGAGTGTCATGTGGACACGCTTAGGCTATTTCCTGATAAATGGTACAACATTGCATTTTAGAGTTGAGTTAGGTACATGCATCATTCTGAGCATAATTGGTTTGAATTATGGAAAAGTTGATGGCTAGTTTGCTAAGTGTACATTGAACTGATGGGTTATTGAGAATAATTATGGTTATTGTTATTGTTTTCTTGTTAATCATTTTCATTCGGTGTTTGTTGATCTTTTATAATAAATTCACCCTTGCAATTTTTGTACTGTGTGATTGGTGCCTGTGATGATCTCGAACTTTCGTTCGTGGGATCAGATGAGCAGTAGTAGGTGACTTGGAGGGAAGTCTTTTGTTGACGGAGAGTTATGTTTTGTTATCAACTCTTTCTTAGTTGGTTCCTTGGCTCTTTTTGATTGGGCATGTAAGTCCCAGGTTTAGATATATATAAAAACTGAATTATGTTTTGATATTTGAATGATGTATAGTGGTTTAATATATATATATATATATATATATATATATATATATATATATATATATATATATATATATATATATATGTATGTATGTATGTATGTATGTATTTACTCACGTGTTTGTGTGTTGTTTGATGAATGTATATCGCAAAAAATTTACCATATAGTTAGTGATATCGTAGTGATGAGGCAGGTCGTTGCATGACGTATGTGGGGAGCATATAGATATGCAGTGGTCCCATGTCTCTGGAGGTTTCATGGAATGTGTATCTGGATGTAAAGACACATTATCTGTTTTGTTTCCTCTTTAAAGTTATCTAAAGTGTTGGCCAGCCTAGAGTTATCCAAAAGAGATGAAAAAGGCATGTCTTCAGCTTCTGCTTCTTATCTAGTCCAAATGGTAACTCCTAGGGGGTAGATTATAATTGTTTCTCGCACTTTATTTTTATGAGCAATTATCCTTGTTTTTATAGGATTTTTGTTAATAAATTGTTGCTTTTGTAAATAAATTGCATTAAATCATTTTAGAAACTAAAAAGATAGTTTTTAATGTTTTTTTGCCAAATTTTGATGTTACAAGGGCATTTTTGAGCTTAAAGAAATGAGGAGTTGTAGACTTGATCCTGCTACAACGAGATGAGCTTTTGCCACAAGGAAAAAGGACCAGTGATCAATTGGAAGAATGTGAAGATTTGCCATAGTGAAACTGCACATCACCACAACGAATGTAAAAGCTGGAGACCTTGAGTTAAGTTGAAACTCGCCATAGGGAGTCATCCTCTCGCCACAACAAGAATGGGTCAGAAGTATAAAGATTCAAGTGTAGAAGTCCTTTACAATTAGTGAAGGTTTGTTGTAGTGAGATATGTCCTCACTACAACAAAAATCCCACCTAGTATAAAATAATAATGTAGTTTCAACTCTCCTTAAAAGAGCCTGTAACATATTTGTGGATACCTATTGTTCATTTTTTTCATATTTAATATTGGAAACTAAAAAATTATCTTTCTCTCCTTTTTTATTTTCTTCACTTGTGAGTCTTATTTTGAAATTTTATTTGTGATCAACTTCAGACACAAGTTTATGATGCAACCTTGGAACTCCTGGGTTTGTCTCTACAACATCTTTAATACCTGGTTTGAGTATAGATGATTTAATCAAAGACTCAAGCATAGCTTCCTCCAGTGCTTCTTTCTCTGCGGGATCTAGATCTTCATATATAACTCCAGGTTAAAGCTCATTTGCTCTCTCCCGCTTCATATAGAGTCAAAACTTATACTCCATGCTCAGCATCAGATTGGAATCTCTTAAGCTCCACCAACTCTTTCATCCTCTTCTCTTATTTAGTACATGCCACAATGGATTCTAGAATAACAGCTTCACGCATTGGCTGACCATTTATGTCCATCATGGTATCCTCCTCAACAACTTTCCTCTGAACCTCTTCAGTAGACAAGGTTTTTAGAGAATCCAGCACCACTTCATCTAGAATCTCTTCATCAGCCTTGCCAGCCAAGGTAGCCAAATGAACATCCTCATTAGCCTTACTTTTATGTTCTTCGAACAAAGTTTTGGTGAAGGCTAGGATGCCTTCTTCCAGCTCAAAAGTTCTTCCTTCTTTTCTAGTGACTTGTCCATCTTGCATGGTTGAAGGAGAAAGAGAACCAACAGCCTGAATCTAGTAAAGAAACACGTAGAAGAAGAAGAAGAAGAAGAAGAAAAAGAGGAAAAGTGGAGCCGAGGCGCTGCAGAGTTGTGACCATGGATCACTTCCTTCGTCATTTCTCTTGTTATTCTTATGCTCTGCACAATGATCGGTTAATTTTTCTTAAGGATTGGATGTAATCTTTGTACCCTTAAGTATCCCTTTTGATATTATATATGTATTAATCTTTTCTACTTATTATTGGTAATTTCATTCTACTCTTAATGCTTGATTCTATTTGATTACTAGAGTCATGAAATTGAATTTTAAGTGAGACTAGAAAGTAATCTTAGAATTTTGTTGGATCAAGTGGCCTCGAAATAATTAAGAAGGCGAGTTAAATTAATTATTGATGTGCCTTGACTAATTAAAATGTATCCTTCTTAACGTCACTAGATTTAATTAGGCTTTTACTAAAAGTTAAGAAAGTAAAGAACAGTAATTGAAATTTAACCAAAAGTAAAAGCGATAATTAAAAGTGCACAGCAGAAATTAAAAGTGTAGGGAAGAAGAAGACAAACACAAGAATTTTATACTGGTTCGGCAACAACCCGTGCCTACATCCAGTCCCCAAGCGACCTGTGGTCCTTGAGATTTCTTTTCAACCTTGTAAAAACCTTTACAAGCAAAGATCCACAAGGGATGTATCCTCCCTTGTTCTCTTTGAACAACCAAGTGGATGTACCCTCCACTTGAACTAATCCACAAAAGATGTACCATCTCTTGTTCTCAATTACAACAACCCAAGTAGATGTACCCTATACTTGTACCACAAAGGATGTACCCTCCAATGTGTTAAGACAAAGTTCTCAGGTGGTTAGTCCTTTGAAACTTTGTGAAGGGGAAACAAAAGATATCTCAGGCGGTTAGTCCCTTGAAATCTTTTGTTTAAGGGAAAGGGAAGAATCAAAAGAATTCTCAAACTGAGTCTTTTTGAATTCTTTGAAAAAGGAGAAGGGAGACACAAAAGAATTCAGGCAATTAGTCCTTTGTTCTTATGGAAAAGGGAGAAGAGAGACACAAAAAGAATTCTGGCGGTTAGTCCTTGGCGAATTCTTTTTGGCAAAGGGAGAAGAGAGAATGGAAAAGATGAATAGCACAAGTTTTTTATCAAAGAACTTTTCTTGAAAGAAAATGTTTTGAACAAAAACTTTTAGAAAGATGAACAGAAATGAAACCAGAAAGTTCTGTTGAAAGAAATGAAAGAAGATGTTGAAAGATAGATTGAAAGATAGAATGATTGAAAGAAATGATGGATCGTCTTAAAATTCATGCTATGGTCACATATTTATAATCTTTTGATGACTCAAGTCAAAGTTTGTGACTCTTGGCAATTTCTTTTAAAACTAGTCACTTAGAAAAGTTGTGACTTTTGAAAGAATCTTTAGAAACAAGTCCCTTGAAGAATTGTGACTTTTGGAAATGAATTTTTCGAAAACAGTCACTGGTAATCGATTACCATTAAGGTGTAATCGATTACACATCAACAGATGTGACTCTTCATTTTGAATTTTGAAAATCTTAACGTTTTAAAAACACTGGTAATCGATTACAGCTTTGTAAATCAATTTGAAAAACAACACAGGCTACTGGTAATCGATTACTACCTTCTAGTAATCAATTATCAGAGAGTAAAACTCTTTGGTAAAAGATTTTGTGAAAACTTCATGTGCTACTCAATGTTTTGAAAATCTTTTTAATACTTATCTTGATTGATTCTTCTCTTGATTCTTGAATCTTGATCTTGATTATTCTTGAATCTTGATTCTTGAAACTTGATTCTTGAAAACTTCATTCTTGAATCTTTGGAATTTGCTTGACTCTTGATTCTTTGGCATCATCCAAATAACCTTGGAAGGCATTGCTTCCACAAATTTGAACCGAATGATTTTACTCTCTATGTTACGTTTCTAGGAATAGAACATAACGTTTTGATTGCAAAAATCACAAGAATATAATTGTAATGCTGGGATATTTACTGTATATGCAAGGGATCGATATTTAGTAAATGTTCTTAGGTTCCAAGTGCGAGGAATCAACTTGGGATAATTATGTGTGCATCGGTAATGTTAGAAAATGATTTATACATGTTAATCTTATTAAGATACTAAGGATATTAATGATGAAATCCAATTATATGTCTTCTTAAGTTAATTCGAGTCGTTATTATTATTTCTATAATTTACGTATTTCTAACGCACTAAATTCCGTATTTCCATAAATTCATTATTTTTACTTTAATTTGTCTTTAGTTAATCAAACCATAACCAATAACATTCAATTAAATTTGTACATAACTATTAAACTAATAACCTTTATCTGAACGAATTAAGTAAACTCAAGTCCGGAGACAAACTTTTTTATAAATGTGAAACCTACAACGACAATTGGTACGCTTGCCAAAAGTCTTAACAAAGATCACTATAGACAAGTTGACCTTCTTTCCCACCATCACATTGTAGATGTAGAATCTTCCTCTGTCACTCACATAATCTCTTGAGCTATTTTTGGGCATCACAATATTGAAGATGATGATGTGGATGATTCTGAATATATATGTCATATTTGCACTTATTTACTTGCTTATCAAACATGAAAGGTCAAAAATCATCATACAATAGTTTATCCATAGTTTTTTGGGTTATCTCCTTCTACCAATCCTTGTCAAACACAAGACCTTCCTCCAAGCATGCAGACAAAACAACGGTGGTGGTTGGAGAAACAATCACCTCTTTTTCGTTGACGGTGCCTCTAATGATGACTCTATCGTCATGAGCAGTACCCTAATAAAAGGCATATGGTCTATAATACCATGAACTAAATTTTTCAAGGAAGTTTGTCCACCCAGGTCGATCAAAGAGGTCTCTAATAGGAAATCCCTCTTCTTGATGGTCATTGAAGTTCACTCATCTTCCAGGGATGAAAGCGTTCTCGGGGTAGACCTTCTTAGCATCGTCTTCATTTCTAATGCCTAGGATTCTTATAAATTCATTCTTCTTGGGTGTCATTGTTCACAAAGATTAGACCTTTTTCATGAAAATATGAGATTTTTTTAACTTGATTTCTCATACTCAAAGAAGAAATAAGGGGATTTTTTAGAGATTGAAATTTCAAGAGTCTCTCTAAGTGCTTGCCTTTGACTTTTATATGTTTGAAAAACCAGAAAGAGAAATGAACAATAAAAGCTTGTCAAATCAAATTAAATATTTTTTGAAACTATCATTTCAATCATGGTGAAAAAGACGACACACATTCTTTGAGGGAAAAGCGAAATGTTTCTTATCATTGTGAATAATTTATTCTTTTGATTGTACATTTGGACAAACATCAATTCTAATAGATTAATGAAGACTATAAAAATATATCATCATCTGATAAAAAAGATGCAAAATCATTAATCTGATAAAGCATACATATTTAAATTTTCCCTTATACAAACAATGTGATCCTCAGACAAAGGCTTTGTAAAGATATCAGCCCATTGATGATGTGTGTCTACAAATTTTATATCAAAAATACATTCTAGCACATAATGACGAAGGAAATGATATCTTATTTCAATATGCTTTGCCTTTGAGTGTTGTATGAGATTTTTAGATTGGTTGATTGCACTAGTATTGTCACAATATACATGTATATGGTTTTCAAAATTAGAGTAATCTTTTAGTTGATACTTTACTCATAACAATATTGAGCAACAACTGGCATCAAACACTTATTCAACTTCAACTATAGACAGAACGATGGAGTTATGCTTCTTTCTTACCCAATATATCAAATAGGGTCTAATGTAATGACATCCACCACTTGGGCTTTTTAATTCTACTATGTCTTCTGCATAGTCTGCATCACAATATCCAACTAACTTGAAATCATGATTTTTCTTATAAAACGAACTAAGGTTAGTGGTGCCAACTAGATAGCGTAAGCATAAGATCCTTTTAAAATATTTAAGATGTGATTCTCAATGATTAGACTAAAATCTAGCGCACGTAAACAGATACTATACATGATATTAGGTATATTGGTTGTAAGATAAAGAAGTAAGCCAACCATACCTCTACAGATCATATGATCTATTGATTTACCTAATTTGTCCTTGCTTAGAGGATTGGAAGCATGCATAGGTGTTTTCATGGGTTATGCATCTTCCATCTTGGACTTTTTCATAACTTCCTTGGTGTACTTCTACTAATGAATGTATATGCCTTTGCTTTCTTGCTTGATCTGAAGCCCAAAGAAGAACTTAAGTTCTCCCATTATGTTCATCTCAAACTCACTTTTCATCATATCAGAAAAGTCCTTGCACAAAAATTCATTAGTAGCTCCAAAATTAAGATCATCAACATAAATATGCACTAAAATAGAATATTTGCCAACTTCTTTTATGTAAAGAGTCGTATCTACTCTGTCTCTCATAAAATCATTTTCTAAAAGAAAAGAGTTTAGTCTGTAAAACCAAACACGAGGTGCTTGTTTTAGACAATACAAAGCCTTTTTAAGTTTGAAAACATCATCTATAAGAATGGGATCTTCAAAAAGAAGGAGGTTGTTTAACATACACTTCCTCCTCAATAAATCCATTTGAAAAAGCTTTATATTTTTATGAGCATAAAAAAAAAGCCTGATTCTTATAGCTTCAAGTCTAACAACTGGAGCAAAGGTTTTGGTGAAGTCTATACCTTCTTGTAGGTTATAGCCTTGAGCTACTAACCTAGCTTTGTTTCTTACTACTTTTCCCTGTTCATCTAGTTTGTTTCTGAATACTTATCTTATTATAATGATACTTGTTGAGATTAAAGGACATAACTGAAAATTTATGTATTTTTATTCATATTCATTGACTTGGACTGTATATACAAAAAGATTAAACTAGTAAAAAAGGAAAGGATTAATCAAAATCTAATATAAACCTTAGAGATATAATCCTACTAGATAAGATAAAAGTTTCCTACTTTCCTAGAAATAAGCTAGCATATCTCTTAATCTCTACCATATCACAAATAGAATTATATCTTAATCTCCACCATATTATAATAGAATCATATGTTATCGTATCTCCCAAATATCTATCATATCATATCTTAACACCCCCTCTCAAGCTGGAGCATACAAATAAAATGCTCCAAACTTAGAACATAACTAAAGCATCAAAAACTGAAAACATCTCCAAGGTAAAAGACTCTAGTGCACAGAGTACGACACCAAAAGCTAAAGATTAATTAAAGATTCTTCTTCTAACTTAGATGATGTGAGGGATCAAACTGAAACCCACAACAACATTGCAAGGACGTTACAGACTCAAATATCGGCACAATAGGACTTGAAATAAGCATAGGAAGAGTTGACGAGTCACATTTTCCAACACTCCCCCTTAAGCTAAAGCTTATTATGCTTTTAACTTGTTGCAATACATTACCATTCAAACTGATTAGAGAGTGGTTGAAAACAATTGGGATAAACTAATGTCCATGACATCAATGGATGAGACTAGTAAGCAGTTGCTGAAAAAGACAAATCTTGACTAGATCAAACCCCAAGGAATGTAATTGATTAGGACAATGCCAATGCATTTGGGACAAAGACAGATAAGGCCAGTGCAACTATGACAAGGACGAAGCTAGCAAAGACGGATCTAAGGGGGTTAAGCATGGACCATAGCCCCGTCCCCATGAATTCATATATATATATATATATATATATATATATATATATATAGAGAGAGAGAGAGAGAGAGAGAAAGAAAGAAAGAGAAATGATCAAAATATATTGGTGTAACTTTGAATAACTATTATATCGTTTAATAACTTTCAATTGGATAATGTTTACTTAAAAACCACCGTTGGCTAGAAAGTTCCTTTCACATAGATCATATATACAAAATTTCATATAAATCCAAAATTATTTGCTACCTTATTCATATAGATAAAAATCAACATAATATAAAATTTTCAAAATATACTAAAATATGAATAGTATGATTATCTTCTTATTGTTGCTCAATTTTGACAATCTCGCATATACAATTTTGGTAATATGTATATATAATTAAATGGTTGGATCAGTAAAATTTACATTCTATATCAAGTTATAGAATGATTTAATAGTTATTTTCAATCTATAAGAACGAAATCATAAATGATTTTGGAATAATATGAAATTTAGTATATGTAATCTATGTGAAAAGAACTTTCAATCCAACGGTGAGTTTTAAGAAAATATTATTAAGTTGAAAGTTATAGAATGATATAAAAATTACTATTGTATTTTAATTAAAAATTAAAAATGTATTTATTATTCTTTTCATAATTAATTAAAGTGTGGGTGATGGGTACATTCATTCAGGCAACCAATGGAGAAGAGTATGAATATGTAAGTTACTATTCCTGTAGGTATGGGTTTGGATACGAGGATTTTTTAAAATGCGGATACGAGGATTGAAGGAAATTTTCCTTAATAGTTAGGAAATTTTTATTCTTTATGCGGATGTTAAAAGAAACAAGAGTATGTCCTAACCTAGAACAATTACCAAAGGTCCTAGGATCTACAACATGTTTGATCATTAAGGATAGAGAAATACATGAATCCGTAGGTGATTTGTGATCTATGCACTATAGGATATGTTACGGAATGATGTAGAAACAATGGGTAACTTCCTAACAACTTAACCGATGACTTCATGGTTCTTCCTCAACCGGAACCTCTCTATTCTTCACATGGGAAAAAGAAAAATTATGTGTGACGGCTCGGTACATTGGGACCATATCTTTTTTTATAGCATCCTAACTTAATAGGGTTCTCATTATCCCCTAATGAGTTAATAATGCTCATTTAATTGTCTAACGAGCTCAATTAATTTGATCACATAAAATAAAAATCACTAATAATAAATAACTAATATAATTACCTTATAATATTAACCCACTTTAATTATGGTAATAAAATCCAATATTACCCTTACCCTTTAGTGGGTTAAGACATGATGATTAGTCACCTAGATGCATTATTCTTTTTTGAATCCCTTGAGACATATTTCTACTTCGCTATCGATTAACTTCAATTTTATATTAAAAAAGTATGTTCTTGTTATCATTAGAGGCATGATTCTTCTCTGATTCAAAGATCATATGTTTGGAGGCACTTTTTTTTATCTAGGATTGACCCGATTGAATCCCATGTTAAAAGTGATAATTCTACAGTGTCAACACTACTAGAAATACGTCTTTTTAAGTCAGTTATATAGTGTTTTTAACGACGGTTTTTAACCGTCGTAACAGCCACCGTCGTAAAAGGTGGAAATATTTTAAAGACAGTTTTAATAACCGTCGTTGTAAATTCAGCTTTTTACGACGGTTGTTGATGAACCGTCATTGTATATTTATAATTTTTACGACGGTTGTAAAATAATTGTCTTCGTATGTGACATGCAAAAATGGCTTTTTACGCCGGTTATAAAATAACTGGCGTAGTAAGTACAATATACTAAGACGGTTGTATTATAACCGTCGTAGTATTACCAATTTTTTTTAACTTTTTTATGCCGGTTGTGAAATGACCGGCGTAGTAAGTGCAATATACTAAGACGGTTGTGGAATAACCGTCGTAATATTGTTTTTTTTTTTTAGTTTTTTTAATTTTTTTTGTATATTTCTTTTTTTTGTTTTTTTTTTAATTTGATGGGAACCAAAACTATCAAATGAAAATGATGCAAGAAATTAATAAGTCTGTCAAAGCAAATTTATACTAGATTTTCATTCTAGAAGAAATGATCATATTAAATATTTTTAAAAATAAATTAAATTAAACATTTTATTTGTAATTTAGTCAAATAATAATAGTAATAACAATAAATGGGGATGATCTATTTAACAGAAATCCTGTTATGGATGAATTTCTACAGTCCACAAAAAGTTAAAAAAATGTTCATATCAACGACACTCATAATATGCTACATCTCCATATCAATAGAACCAACATTCCAATCATGCGTGCTAGAATCATATCACAACTGCATTATTTGGAAATTAAATAGCACCTGCAGAAGACATAAGAATTCAACATGAGTAAATATCAAAAAATTCTTTGAAATTATGTTTATTCCTCAATTATATTAGCTTACCAAAACGAAAATCTGATTAAACTATATGAAAAAAAATAAATTTCATGCTCATGTTAAAGCCATAGAAAAATATATTTCATGAATATCATAAAAAAGGCAAATTAGAACATACTTCACCAGAGCATAACTCTGCCAAGATACAGCCGAGAGACCATATATCAATCTTTTCATCATATTGAAGGCCTAACATCACTTCAGGAGCAATTTCGATATCAAAGTCAAACAATCATCAGGAGCTGCGATTGATCACGAGCTTCCATGAGAGATGGTTAATGATGCACCAAAAAGTCAAGCAGCATATGTCGACAAGATATTTTTCTTTAGAGTTAACTCGTCGGCCTTCGCAGGACTAATGGGCTGCATCAATCAATCAAATCAACATAGGCAAGTGAGTAGCACGATTATGCATTCAATTCTTAATCTCACTTTGCAACCAAATAATTGAAATTTACCACAAAAAAATAATATTCATAATTATTTCACGAGTGAGTAAAA
Source organism: Glycine max (assembly GCF_000004515.6). Classification (NCBI taxonomy): domain Eukaryota; kingdom Viridiplantae; phylum Streptophyta; class Magnoliopsida; order Fabales; family Fabaceae; genus Glycine; species Glycine max. The sequence continues at coordinate 35,063,853 of NC_016088.4, read as the reverse complement.
CTTTCAAGGTTTGCTTCGACTGAAAGAAAGAGAATATTACCTTGTCAAGTATGCGCTGTAGGCACTGGATTTCGTTCTTAGCATAATCAGAACCTTTTTCCAAGTAATTCTTGGCAGCTTTCAAGTAAATCTTCTCGTGCCTAATGATAAAAAAAAAAGGATTAGTAGATTACCGCATCTAGTTTCTTATTTTGGGCAAAGATTGCAGAACATATGCAACACAACAATGCAAATTAAACTATTCTCAAGTGACATAACTAAAAGCAAATGTTCTAGAAGGATGATGTTTATTTAAGTTACCTTGAGGCAGAACCCTTCAGATTCTCAACTTCCTCTTCCATTCGGGTAAGACTTTACAAGAAATCCTCAAAGATATACTTACAGGAGCAAGACTTTTGCAATGTCCACACCTAGCAAAATCACAAAATTTATTAGATCTAGCAGTATGAGTGTTTTCACAATATTCAGTGTGTAATGTAAAACTAAGTTTTACCAAATTTTAGTCCAAACCACAACATGAATTGAAGACAAAAATAGAAACAATACGAAAATTATTAGTCAGTACCAGGGTGCATAAAACTCAACCAAGACATCTTTGGTTTCATCTAAGACAACCTCATTAAAATTTTCAGATGTAAGCACCACTACATTGGAAGGAGCTGTAGCAATCTTCACAGTATTGATGCCTATCCTCAACATCACCATAATAGTCAGGAAATCCCATTAAAATTGCAAGCCAAAAGCACATAATAGAAGACAAAGGGAAAACCAAATTGTATTGATGCCTATCCTCAACATCACCATAACTAAAAAATATAGGGAAACTCGGAAAGTGTGTAGACAGTGATGTTCATGTAAGATATGAATGAAACCAAAAAGTTTAGTGGCTTGGTAACATCTTTCCTACATAAAATATTTTTCCTTTTTTTCAAAAGCTGGTGCAAGATGGCTAATTTCTGATATGTCCAATTCAAGATAATACATTCCCTCAGAAGTTACACAAACATGTTAATATCACAATGCCTTCGCCTTCATAGAAATTAAAGCACAAGGTTTCAAAAGCTCAAGCAGTACCTCCTTCTGTATTTACAAACTCAGCAAGTGAATCAGCAGTGCGTGGCCCTTCATACCTATGGGAATTTTCCAAAATCAAGTATTGAATGCAAAAGGAATGATAAATGTGAAATGACAGGTAAATAACTATGAATTAAGATATAAAATTGTGTCAATGTTATATTCCAATAGACAAAAATCTCCTCACTTTTTGGGTTCAAGAGATCCTTTTGGAAACCACTGAATTGTTGGGTACCCAGAGACTCCATATTTGCTGCACAAACTCTTGTGCTCATCACAGTCAACCTACATTACATTAAAAATTAAGCTGTCAATTTAATGGGTAATGAAATTACTGAATCCTCACTGAGAAAGGTAAAATGGAAACAATAAAACATACAGGCACAAGAAATCTGAGTACATTCACAAGAAATCTGAGTACATTCACAAATCTGAGCACAATAAAAACATACAGGCACCATATTTGCATAACTCTTTGAAGTCCATGTCTGCATATAAACCTGCAGTTCTCCAATTGCAGAAAAAACACATATTATAATACATATTAAAAGAAGAGTAATAGAGGATTTTTACATTCTCATTCAATCTACAATAAGAGTTACAGAGGACTTTTAGAATAACTTTCTTGAAAGTCATACCAAAGTTAGTTAGTAGGCAATTAGAGTATAAAGATTAAACTCTTGAAACAATTTGAATGAAGTATATATAAATTTAACAGCTTTATGGAACATAAACAAATGACAGAATTATTAAAATTGAAAATAAAAAAATCAAAACCTTTTCCAGAGTTGCCATCCTGTTTGACAGTGATACCATTGCACCCTCTTGTAGACAAAAGGTTGTGATAATCTTCCTCAAGAGTGAAAAGAGCATAATGAAAAGGGTTAAGAAAGGTGTATAATATGAATGAAGAGATTACTTGAACTTGAAGAGGTGAAGGAGGAGTAAGAAGAGCGGAGATTTCAGTGGCACAGTGAAAGCCAATAGGGCAAACAGAGTCCATTGACTATGGCAAATAAACCTGCAGGATGACTATGCATATTCATGAATGGAAATGTCCTAAGACACAGATTACAACAGAAATAAAATTCAGCTACAAACCTGAAATTCTCGGCAAGAAGGCACACATTAGTGTTTAAGTCATCACCACCAATAACGACGAGCCCATCCAAGTCTACGTTGTTAGCTGTTTCTTTCGATTATTTAACATGCACCATGCAAGTACACTGAACAAGTGCATCACACTTGAAACAAGCTAAACAAGTGCTAAAATTAATTAAACATGAGCCCTAACAAAAGTCACCTTTCTATGTTGCTTAAGACATTACCATGTAGACAAACAAATAACATTTGTAATAGAGAGCTCATATGGCCGACAAGGGAATCTATGAACTAATAATTGCGTTGATCCTATTAAAATGAATATTTTATAATAAAATAAAACCACAAACTAAAACAATTTAAGCATAAACAATGGAGACCTTAATTGTGCCTTGCATATAATCAAATGAAACAATTGTTTGAAATTTTAAACAAAATGATGTAATGACACTAAAAATGTTCTACTACATAATGAAAATCCTCTTTAGCATCCGTTTTTCCTAATACTTAAAAAGAATGTTGCCCATTTTTGGCGAAGTGTGGTGATGGCCTCCACGTCTAACGGTGATCCATCAGAAAACCACTACAAAATTAAGAATTGATGACATTATTAGTAACTTAACAAATATTAACAAAACCTACAATTGTAAGTCAATGCATTACGTATACCTTGTTCCAGTCATCCTTCAATCCACCAGTCACTATGCACCACATCCAATGCATGACATAATATCTGCACTCGTACGCTCCAGTTTGGACATGACTCTAAATTGAACAGTGAAAATTGTTAGTTAAGATACAAGACTTCAACATGTACAAACACTTCATTAGAAACAGGTAGAACTTCAATAATTTCTAACCTTTGGTTCAACCCACCGAGGTGCAGCTTGATTAGACATGCCTTGGAAAGAACTGGTTATTGTCTTCATTGCACTAGTAAAAAAAATACAAACAACCATATATATGACAACCATTATTTCTGTATATGTAACAACAGTTACCTCCACAGACCATCATTTGTATATTTGAATAGAACCTGTTAATTGTGGCTTTGATGTTAATATCTGGCTTCTTCCTCAGAGAACAAAACCAAACAACCGTGTTTTCCCTTGGACACAAAACAAATAGTTGCCAATGTGCCTTGAAATTGACAATTACAATTAGGTTTTTATTCAAGCAAAAAAACGACTTTAATTACAACAACCGTTCAACTTACTGATGCAAGTAAGCCCCTAAGTACAACTGCCTTTGTGATTCCTTGACCCATGTTTGAATGTATTCTTGGCATTGTTCACGTCTGTCCTTAGCATTGTGTATAGATTGAGGCTCCAACAGACCATATAGTGACTGATCAACTTTGCTTCTACCACAGTTATTCATAAAACTATTTGCAACACAAGTCATGAATATTGTAAATGTTTTAGATTCAAGAATGTTGGTTATGACGTAATCAAACATAAAGGTTGAAGAAAAATGACTTACATGGTCCACAGCTGCAGGATAGATATGTTCAAACACTTGTCACCTGATATTATTTCCGTTAGATCAGCATGTGTGATGAAAAATTTTGCCCCAACATCAGGAAGTCCAAATTGCGTCGCCTCCCACGGCACTTCCACTGGACTCTTATACACGTAAAACAATGTCTACATCAATTCGCCCAACGGATCAGGTTCCACTGCAACCTCAGCCTCACCAAGACGTCCAACTGGCAAACGCGCATTATGATTTGAATCCTATATGGTACAAGAAAATAAGTAGTAAAGTTAATCACAAATGGTGTATTAAATTAAATGACATTAGGCAAGGCGATAATTATATTACTTACATCAGTTATAGGCTTCACTAGATGTCTGGGCCATGCAATGAATGTGCTACTCGCGTCCCTGACATACTGAATCTTTGTAGTGGGAAACGGGACACTGGCGTCACCATCGTAAATTGTGTCAACACAAACCCTTACTACATCATCTGCATAAGCAACATTGTGTATAATGCCACCAACTCCATACATTTTTCCCGAAGCCACCACCTGTGTACTATCACCACACACAATGTATAACCCCACAATAGAAGCATCAAGTGTAGACCGCTCCTTAGCAACAACATTTGCAGCAGCCTCGGCACAGCTTTCTTTGGTGCTGACACGTGCAACCAATACATCAGGGATAGATGGTCTACAAGGAGCTGACTGTTGCATTTGAATTTGTGATAACTCACTCTTGATCGCATCCTATTGACTATGGACTTTTCTTCCTTACTGATAATAAATTTTCAAGTCCTCGACAAATAATAATAATAAAATCTAAAATTATTCCCATCTTCTCCATCCATTTTTTTAAAGAGTTGTGATTTTATAATAACTGGTTATAATTTGAAGGGAAAGAAAAAAAATAAAAAGGAAACCCACTAAAAAAAGGAGAAAGGAACAAGGAGATGTTTTTGGCCTTTGCTTTTATGTTTGCCTGATACATGACAGTGAGATTGACAAGTTTGGTAGAGGGAGATAATTTGATTCCTTTTATTTTTCAATTTAAGTTGCAGTTTGCCTGTGAATTGTATATGTGAGAAAAATGGATTATAAAAGGTTGGCCTATCAAACTCAACCTAACAAAAGTGAATTGAAATTTGATTCGATTAGTTTAAAATTTAATAATAATTTTTTGGATCATAATAATATTAAATTTATGAAAAGTTCGATTACATTAATATTAAGTTGAACTCAAAGCCTGCTGTTTTGGGTAACAAAAGCATGCAGCAAGCTTCATGTGCTTAGGATAGAGTACAACATGAAAGTTTGTATTAGAGTCAAGCTGCGAACTCAACTCATTTCTAGACATGTTTTTTTTTTCTAATTTCTCATTTAGTGTCAACTATCCCTACTCTAATTTTATTTATTATGTTTTAATATTTAATCTTCTATACTTTTGTAGATTTAATTTATTGTTTTAAATATACTATAGCAATGTGACTGTTTTACTTACAGTATAGTCTAAAGGGACATAAAAATCTAACATAGGAACAATGAATTGAATGAAACAAGTGAGTAATAATGTTGAAAGTTGAAATTGCAGAGATAGATACCTGGCAGAGAATGTGAACCGCAATGAGGACGAGAGAGGCACTTGCAGAGATTACCAAACAAATGTGAACCCTAGCAGAGATCTATATGAATAAAGTAATTTTCCTTAGTAACGAACAAAATTCAATTTGCTGCATCAGGAATTGTAGCAACGGATAACGAATTGGTGGAAATAATAATAAAGAAGGGTGAGGGTTACTTACGTAGACAAAGTGAGTGCTCCAAGAAAGAGAGAGGAATGGACTGCGACGGAGGTGCAGCGGAGGACGAAGGTGACGGCAAGCAGAGAACTAAAGATGCGAGGCTGCAATGAAAGGGTAGCGAGTCTGGTTCAGGGTTTTGATTATTAAATTGAAATAATTAATTTTATTGTACAAAGTAAATGAATAAATAAATAAAAATATCTAAAATAGTTATAATGTAAAATCAAACTGAGCTAACAACTGCTCATAAGTTTGGTTCGGGTCGAATACCAGTAAAAAAGAAAAGTTTGTATTAGAGTCAAGCTGTGAACTCAACTCATTTGTAGACATGTTTTTTTTTTCTTCTGAATTCTCATTTAGTGTCAACTATCCCTACTCTAATTTTATTTATTATGTTTTAATATTTAATCTTCTATACTTTTGTAGATTTAATTTATTGTTTTAAATATACTATAGCAATGTGTGTGACATGTTGCCTAACTAAAAAAGTGAGAATTTAACCTTCAAATTGTTAGAATCCAATTGATGTTCACTTGATTTTATATAAAATGTTACAATATAATATAAAACATAAAGCACTAACTTTTATTTATAGTAATAATCTATCATAATTCTAATTAAATAGGAAACAAATCATGAGATAATTGTTAGAATCCAATTGCAAGGTATGGGGCTGGAGTCCCACATTACAAATATGAGATTTGAGTGTCAATTTAAAAAGGCCTTGGGCTCTCCAACTGCAATGGCTAGTTTTTGAGGATTGGTTCTCTCTTGGTTCTTGTCAATAATAAGGAAATATGAAAGCCAATCCTGGGAGGTAATTCAGATAATAATAAAATATGGAACTAATCTTAACATATAATTGAGATACAATTGGATGTTTTTCATTTATTCTAACATTATTCAACAAAAACAAACAGAAATTATTAGGACTAGTCGTGCCTTATATTAAGGCGGTTTTGCACAACCGTCGTAGGTCTCGTGACTTAAATAATTGCTTTTGTAGTAGTGGTTCTATGATTGTGTATGAGATTGAGAAGGAATTATTAGGACATTTCATAAAAACTTAACACTTAATCTCGATAATTGTTCAAGAGAAGCAAAAGAAATGTTATTTTAGATAAGGATATGAATATAATAAACGCTAATTTGGAGAACAACAAGTGTAATTTACTTTATTTTTTTATTATATAGTCTTAATTCATTTTTAAAAAAATATATAAATATTTTGTTTAAATTCCCTCCCCCGAGGGGTTTTTTTCCTTCTTCTAGCAACATATGTCCACTTCATACGGGCCATGAAATATATGACAATATATATAATGTAAAATTAAAAAATAAACATTATATATTTAAAATTTAAAAATTTAAAAACATCAGTTAATTACACAATGAAAAAAAAAATAAATTAAATGACAATTAAAACCTTAAAAATCATGATACTTTAAACATTAAAATTTAAAATAACAAAACATTAATTTTTAAAAATAATGTAAATTTAAATTTGCACAAACATATATGTAATTTTTTAAAAAAATAATTAGGTTTCTTTTTAAAAAATTATCAAATTAATTAATTAAAAAATAACAATTAATTAAACAATAATAATTATTTAAATTCAATAACCCATTTTAAAACTTGAAAAATTAAAAAAAAACACTAATTTTAAAAATTAACATAAACATTCATTTTTTAATAACATAAATATTATTAAGCATTGATTTTAATAAATATAAACAAAAAATAATTATTTAAATTTACCTAGTTCATAAAATTTAGAAAACTACCCTTTTGTGCATCAAGTGGTGCGACATATTACATATATATTTTTGGATGAAAATAGAATGAAATTATCTTTTTACATGCAATGTAATTCACTCACTGTACTTGATGCCACAATTACTACTTTGTGTTTGCTAAAGATACAATTTCTCTAATGATTCTACCCTCTATCCCATTGGTTCCCCGGTAAGACATCTTGCAGTTCAAACTAAATTATTATTTATCACAAACCCCAAAAATGAGATGTAAAAGAGTACTGAGAAAACAGAGAACAGAGAAACTGATAGAATAGTTTTGTGATGTAGACAGTATGACAATCAGTAAAGCAGAGAATTCTCCTTCTAAGGTTTACCTGCTCAGTTCTTTAAAATATCAATTCACAATGAATCCTATAAACTATGTAACCAATTTTGTAACAGCTTTACACTCTATGGAACCTATGTAATCTATAACAACTTTAACAGCCCAGGATGCAATTGAAAACATGTATCAGCCCAGGATGTAGTTATAGTATGGCACCTAACATTGTGTCCCTAACTAATTTATTCATGTTTATTTATAAAAAATAAAATAATAACAAAACTTGTTTCTTCAAGTTACATTGCCTCTCCTTGGCGGAGCCAGTTTATTGATCACCACACTTTACTAACAAAAGCATAAAAGGGTGATGCGCTGACCAAGAGATTGTATCTAGACACCATATCAGTTTCACAACAAATTAAACTATCTTTTATATATTTTGCACTTCTTTTGATGACATTCTTACACGTTTGGTTTTGGTTGGTGCATTCCAAAGGTTGCCTTTTTATCCTGAGAGATTGATTGATAGCACTATTGAATACAATGTTTGATACATTTTATAGACCTTATTACAATTACACAATAAAACTCTGTCAATATGTACATTTCAATAATAGCATTGCTGCAGGGTTTTACACTATGAGGTGAATATGTATTTTACTGGAATCTTAATTAAACCTGCAACTGAGTAACCAAAGTTTATTTTAAACCCAAAGTAGATTATACTAACAATTTATTTAGGCTTACGAAAACCTATTTCTAAATGATTTGAATAGTTTTCAATAGTTTTGACAACTACAGAATAAATATGTAGAAAAAACCTACGCTAGTCTGGCCTGTACCAAAACTAGATGATGGTAACAATTTATTTAGGCTTACGCATGCTACAGTTATATTCTGAATTCAAGCTGTTACCTGAAGTTATTATCTTACCCAATTTTAAACAATTTTCAATGATAAACAGGCATCAAAATGGAACAGGGGATTGCCAAATTTTGAGCTCATCCTTCAACAATAACCATAGATAAGAATTTAATTATTTGTACTAACCTGATGGGGGTAAATAATGAAAATGAACCATTCGCTGGGACCTCCCCTTTTAGATTGTTATTTGTGAGAACTGTATGTCCTGTCAAATTTACAGTCCCCATATCAATTAGAAACTTCATAAAAGTTCCCTACATCATTGTGGATAAATTAAAATTAACACATGGGATTCAATATTAACTTAAGAAATAGAGACCTGGACAAATCTCTCGTGTACTTACAGTAGGCTACAGACTGTGTGTGTATAAAATAATGATTGTTGAAGCATAACTCATCAAGCACAACCAAATGTTGAAAACATCTACATGAACCTTCTGAAACTAGGTAGCCAACACAACTGCAAGGATGACAAAACTTACAGAGTTAGCTCCTCTAGCTTTTGCTTCTTCAGATGTCTCTAATTGCTCCACTCGTCCAACCTTATACCTTCACAATGAAAGCACCGTACTAAGTCTACAACAAGTTAATTAGGAAGTCAACAAGTAAATTTATTATTGAGATTTAACACATACATTCCAATCTATCTAGAATTAGCTACAATGATCTATATGGCGCACAAAATGAACATTCGGAATTTGCATTTAATAAATATAGTATCACTAGTTCACTAGCAACTATCAAATCAAATCCATGTCATCCTTACCCACATGTAACCAGCTTTTGAACAGCATCATCAATCCCACTTTCAGATATACCAACCTGAACCAACAAGTAAAAACCACTCACTGAAGAGATAAACTAACAGGAAAACAGGTCAAGAACCAAAGGCAAATAATACTCCAACAACAAAGCTTAATATTCAAAATAAAAAGATAAACCAAAGGCAAATAATAATTCATACTGGTTCATCGGAAATAATACACACTTCACAATGACAGAATAGAGGAGGACAATAGGGGGATGCGCAAGGTATTATTACGCTACAGCAACCTAGGGTTACAAGTGAGAATGAAGACATCACTAAGCAATGAACCCTTTTCCCTTCTCATCCCTAAAATCCAAAACAAACAAACACAGGAACGACATTGCCATAAGTGGTCATTAATCCGGGCCTCGCCGGCCATGAGTGTATCAATGACCCTTAGAAGGAGCTTCGTGGGCTTGTATCTCGGGTCGGACTCTCGGGCCGGATCGCAAATGAGCGGGACCCATGCAGGTCACGTGCGCTTACTACCGCCTAGCTTAGAATGTGTGTGTCAGTGACAGAGGTGAGAGCCTCAGAGGGGATTTTAGAAACGAGTAGGACATGGCGGTGAAGAGTGTAATGACCTTGGCTTAGGCTAACACAAATGCCTTTGCATTGACCTGCGAGTTCTAAACTTATCGGGCTAATGACGACGACCGGAGAACACAACTGGACTTAGAAGTAATCTTTCAGTCGAGCTCAACGCGCGCAAGTTTCAGTAGTGATGACCCCGACAGCATGCACACCTGCGAGTTAAATTAGGGTTGCTTAAACAAAGACGATCCTTTAGCAAACCCGTCTTTGTTTAAGTTTCCCATAATTACAAAAATGCCATGCTCTACCATTCTAAGACGGTTTATTTACAACCGTCTTAGAAATCTCGATGTAAAAACAAAAAACTTTGCCCCTAATTACAAAAATACCATTGTCGCACATTCTAAATCGGTTATGAATAACCGTCTTAGGAAGTGCGTCGTAAAATGAAGTTTCTTTAGTAGTGCAAGAAGAATATTTCATAGTTCTGTAGAATGCAGTGAAGATACAACTTTATGGAGTTTGATTATTCAACTCATTTGGTTATATCACGTGTAGCCATACATAGTGGTGGATGCATGTTGCAAGTTATGGGGCACAAAGTAATTTTTTTATTTAAATATATTGAATAATTATTGTTTTTATCCCATAAAAATAGATATTGCCCATATTAAATAATTATTTTAAATAAAAGAATGTAAAAATAAAAAATAAAATAAATTATATTAATTTTATACTTTTAAATTCATAAAATTTTAGGTATTATAGTTTTTTATCATAAAATTGTGTCTTTTATAAAAAAAAATTGAAATATTTTTATATAAAAATATTATAAATTATTTCTTTGTTTTCACTAAAGAAAGTTTTTGGATCCACCATTGTGTCATACATGTAAAAATATAATAATGTTATACAAAAGATTAGAAGATTAACTAATAATATAAAAATATAAAACTATTCCAAACGAGCTCCAAATAAGATTAATTTGTCTTTTATCTCCTAGATAAATATATATATATATATATATATATATATATATACCAACTAGATAGGATAATTGCCTTATTTTATCATATCCTAACGGCTATAGAAGTCCTTAAGAGATAAGAAGATAAACTAGAAGATAAAAAAATACACTAAATAAGTTAATTATTGTATATTATTATATTATAAGGGCTAAGTAGTAAAAGAAAAACGAGGAGATATATCTAATCTCTATCAAGAATTTTGGAATTGTTTGGGACACCCTTCATTTTTGTTAGGGCACCCAAAAAATTTCCTAAATGGTATTTTCGGTTATAAATAGCAGTATGATTTTTCTATTTCTGCAGCACCATTTTTTTTTTCAAAAAATTTCGGTAAGTCAGTGTACGTTGCTTTCGTTAAGGGCCGTTTGCTAGCGTATTTGTTCTCCGGTGGTGTACATGTGTTGGTGAGGAGTACACAGTGGATTTTGGTCACTTTTCGTTGCCGAAGAAGAAGAGGTACGCGAAAAACATATGGATTGGTGATCCGTATGGGACATACGAATCACCAATCCGTATGGGACATTTCGGTTATAAATAGCAATATGGTTTTTTTATTTCTGCAGCGCCATTTTTTTTTTCAAAAAATTTCTGTAAGTCAGTGTGTGTTGCTTTCATTAAGGGCCGTTTGGAAGCGCATTTGTTCTCCGATGGTGTACGTGCGTTGGTGAGGAGTATACGGTGGATTTTGGTCACTTTTCGTTGCCAAAGAAGAAGAGGTACGCGAAAAACATAAGGATTGGTGATCTATATGTCCCATACGGATTTTTTTTAATTGTTAAATTAATTATTAATAATTTAGTTAATTTATGTTTTTACTAATTGTTGTAATAATACATTGCTTAAAAATTGATATAGTAATGATTAATAATTAAATAAATTTATATGAGAATGATTATGTATTTATTAGATTTGTATGACATTTTAATGAAAAAGTTCTATAAAATATTTAGTGTAAACAACTATATTTGTGTGAATTGAGATTGAATTTGTTAAATGTTTTATTAAGATGAATGAAGACCAGTAGATGTATGATGTCTGAAGAAGTTGAAATGAATGTCAAAAACGAGGAAGATGTTGGTGTTAAAGTTGATTGCTCTGATGCCTTTAATACTTTTGAGGTATTTGTGCAATAAAAATGAGGAAGATGTTGGCGTTAAAGTTGATTGCTCTGATGCCTTTAATACTTTTGAGGTATTTGTGCAATTTGTTGTTGTTGGTACAGGAATTATATTACATAGATGTTTACTCATGGCAAACTTGATTTGAATTATGTTGTAGTTGTTTGGTAGCCGTGAGGAAGTCTTACAATGAGCTCGATCGTTGGCTCATGACATCGGATTTGTTGCCGTTATGATGAGGTCCGACACCAATACCGGTGTTCGAGGAAGAGCCTCATTTCTGTTGATAGCTTGTGAAAGGAGTGAGGAGTAAATGCCTAAGAAACATAATTTGGTTAGAGCATGCACTGGCAGTAGAAAATGTGGATGCCCGTTTAAGTTGTGTGCGAAGCAAGTTTCGGGAGGAGACGGCTGGGTGGTGAAGTTAATTTGTGGGATTCACAATCACAAAATGGCAAAGTCATTGGTTGGGCATCTGTATGCAGGTTGAGTGACAAAGGATGAGAAGAATGTTGTTGCTGATATGACGAAGTCCATGGTGAAGCCAAGAAATATTTTGTTAATGTTGAAGGAGCAAGATGACAACAATTATACAACAATCAAACAAATTTACAATGCCAGACATGCTTACCATTCTTCCATAAGAGGGAGTAACACCGAAATGCAACAATTGAAGTTGCTGCTTGATCGAGATCAGTACATTCACTGGCATAGGGTAAAGGATGATAATGTTGTACATGACTTGTTTTGGAGTCATCCTGATGCAGTAAAGTTAACCAATTCTTGTAATTTGGTTTTCTTGATCGATAGTACCTACAAAACAAATAGGTACAAACTGTCGTTGCTTGATATTGTTGGTGTTACACCAACAGGAATGACATTTTCCACTTGTTTTGCTTACTTGGAAGGAGAACATCTTAATAATGTTGTTTGGACTCTAGAGCGGTTTCGAGGTCTTTTCATGAGAGCTGATGCACTCCCTGGAGTTATTGTGACTGACAGAGATTTGTCTTTGATGAATGCAGTAAAAAATGTATTCCTGGATGCTATGAACTTGTTGTGTCTGTTCCACATTGACAAGAATGTCAAGGCAAAGTGCAAAACCCTAGTTGCTCAAAAGAATGCATGGGATTATGTGATGGAGGTTTGGGGGAGTTTGGTTGACTGCCCCAATGAGAGTTCTTTTAATGAGTACCTTAAAAACTTTAAAATGAGTTGCTCTCCGTGTGCCAATCAGTGATTCGTATAGGTTATAAATTTCTTTAAAAAAAAACCATACGATGATCCATATGGGTTATAAAATAATTTTTTTTAAAAAATCATACGGATCACGTATGAGTTATAAAAAAAATTTAAAAAAAAACCATACATATGGGTTAAACAATTTGTTTTTTTTTAAAAAAAACCATCCGTATGGGTTAAAATTTTTTTTTAAAAAAAAAACCATACGAATCAGTGATCCGTATGGGTTAAAAAATAATTTTTTTTAAAAAAAGCATACGGATCAGTGATCCGTATGGTTTACAAAAAACAACCAGTGATTCGTATGATTCATACGGATTAACAATCCGTATGAACTATACTGATCCGTATGACAAAGTTTTTTTTTTATAAAAAATTTAATTTTAAAAAAATTAAAATACACAATAATTAGTATGGATTATAAAAAAATATTAAAAAATACCCATACGGATCAGTGATCTGTATGAACCATATGGATCACTATGGGTTTTTGTTGACAAAACGCAATTTTTTCCAGCAAGGCTTCAAAATAAACCGACAACAACAACAAACACCAAAAAAACAATTACATATAGAAATATCATCATGCAACAAACTCAAGATAACAAAAAATCATTCATTACATCAACAAAAAAAACTTCAACGCGGGAGGATCACTAACCTCGAAGAAGATTTTCCAACCAACAGCAACAGTCCCTAATATGAATAGGAAGAAACGACACCAACAACAACCGTCACTACAATAGAGGAAGATAAACGATGACTAGAAGTGGAACAAACAGCAACACCAATGGCGGTGACAGGAAGACAAAGAAGCAAATGTAGAGAGGAAGAGAAAGAAACGACACCAAGAAAAGAAGAGAAGACGAAGCAAATGGAGCGTAGAAAAGATGAAAGTGAGCCTTTTATATTATTAGGGTGAAGGGCATTTATGTCTTTTCACCACACCTGCTGGGTGCATCAAGTAACTCCCCAAGAATTTTATTCCCTTAACATATTATGGACCCGGGCCATCCATAGCAAGCCCATAATCACATCACAGGCTCCCAACCCAACTCCTATAAAACACACAGAACCCACTTTTGACTTTTACTTTCCTCTTTCTTTCCCTTTTCCTCGTTTCCACAACCCTCCCGAATTCTTGAGACGCTTCCCGAATCCTTTCACACACACGTTGCTGAATCTATATATCTAAATCCCTTCACTTCCCATTCCTAAATCCTCTTACAAAAACTATACAACGTTGCTTTTGTTTTGTTTTGTTTTGTCTCTCTCTAATCATTCCAATGGCCAAAGAAGGACCCAACTGGGACGGGTTGCTCAAATGGAGCATTGCTCATTCCGATGGGACTCGCCCCACTCGCAATTTAAGGTCCAAATTCAATTTTCACTTTTTCTTTTAACTCTGTTGAGTTGAAGCTGTGTTATCCCTCTTTGTGATGATTTGGGTTAATAAAACTATGAAATTTCCGTTTTCATTAGTTTTTTGTTGCTGGAAAACGCATACCCATGTTTCAAAATTTGATTTTTGAATGAAAAATATGTTTTTTTTAATTGTGATTCGTGGAGTTACTGATTAGTAGTAGAATAGGGTGTGATTTTGTGATTTGTGGTTCTGTAGTTTTTTTATTCTTTGAGGGGGAAACATGGATCGTGTGGTTGAATTTGAATTGATATTATTGTGTTCTGATTTTGTAAATTTGTGATTGTATAGTTATAGTTTCTTTTCTTCTTGGTGGTAGTCATTAGCAAAATTTTAATGTTTTTGAAAATAAAAAGGTGTGTTGTAGTTAAACGTCGAGAGGCTTGTGTTAATAATATTCATTTGACTATGATTTGATTTTGTTAATTTATAGCTGTAGTTAAACATGATATATTTGCATAGTTTTTGTTGCAAAATTGTATACCCATTTTGGTCTATCTCAATTGGTTGAGTATGCGTGAGTTGTTATAAACATCTGGTAGTTAAGTTCGATTCCTATGAATAAAATAATTTGAAAATTTAATACGGAGGCTGAAATTAATACAAGTAGACTTGCTTTTGATTTTGTGATTTTTATGATTTTGTAGTGAGGAGGATCGGAGATGGTTTATGGAAGCGATGCAGTCACAGACCATTGATGTTGTAAAACGTATGAAAGAGATCACACTTGTGATGCAAACTCCAGAACAAGTCTTGAAAGACCAAGGAGTTACCCCTGCAGACATTGAAGGTATTCTACATTTACCTATGCGCAAGACTAATTAGAAATAAACTGCCGTTTATTTTGTGTTAATGTTTGGTTTTAATAACCTCATGCCAACTTTAATTTTTTGCAGATATGTTGGATGAGTTGCAAGAGCATGTTGAGTCAATTGACATGGCCAATGGTGAGTTTTAAGGATTTTGAATTGTTATGCATTTGACTTTGTTGATGAGAATAGGAATGCTGTTATTGAAGCACTTAGTTGTCTTGCTTATGTTTATGGTAGTTATGTGGAATTCATACATATATTTGGGGATCATGATTTAATTCATTACTGGGATTTTTAGAAGCTGTCTCAGCGATGTTCGCTGGATGATGAAGTTCTTCAAATATGGGCAATACAGGGGTCAGTGTTGAATGGATAATAATCACTTGTTTCAAATTATTATGGAATTTAGGTTTATTTGTTCTGGCTTCATGGTGAAGATGTTTTTCTTTTGTCATGCTTTTTCTGAGAAATTTTGACTCATAACTTTCCTCAGTATTCTAGTTGTTTTTGTTCTCTTATTTTCCATGCGATCATGACAATAGTTCCCATTGTTGAAATTTGATTTTTCTGCTGTTAGTCTTCACATTGTTCCTGTTTGCATTTGCTTTATTGTTGGTGTTTTGATAATGAGGAATGTTTCGAATACAGTCCTTCAAACACACCCTTTCTAATTGGTTTGTTAAAATTTATTGAAAACTACAAAATCAAGAGAGAAACATTTAATATGATGTGAGACCCACAAACTTTTGTTATTTTCAATAAATTTCATCATATAAGAGAGTATGTTCAAAGCTTGTGTTAGTCGGTGACTTTTGTTATTTTCAATAAATTTCATCATATAAGAGAGTATGTTGAAAGCTTGTGTTAGTTGGTGTGTTCCTAGCATTTTGCTTTGATAATTGGTTGGTTAATGGATTTGTGTTTTCTATGATTCAACACCTTTATGTCTCACCTATGTCTTGGTATTACCTGTTACCAGATCTCCATTCAATTGGTGGCTTGGTTCCTCTTCTTGGTTACCTAAAGAGTTCTCATGCCAATATTCGAGCAAAGGCTGCTGATGTTGTGACCACAATAGTCCAGAATAATCCTCGAAGTCAGCAACTTGTTATGGAAGCAAATGGCTTTGAACCTCTTATTTCTAATTTCAGTTCAGATCCTGATGTGACTGTTAGAACTAAAGCACTGGGTGCAATATCTTGTATGCAATATTATACTTTGAAGTTTTGATATTTTGTTTCTTGAGATTAAATGGTACTGATTTTTCTATTCTTGGGAACAACTTGACAGCACTAATCCGGCACAACAAACAAGGCATTACTGTATTTCGTTTGGCAAATGGGTATGCTGCTTTGAAAGATGCACTAGCCTCTGAAAATGTGAGATTTCAAAGGTAATAAGGGTTTTCTCTGAAAAGTTTCTAATTGTGGTATTCCCTTGGAAGATATCAATTAAAAGTAATTTGTAATGTAATGTTATATCCTCATTATTGGTTCTGTATGTTATAGTTTAATTATAATGGCTCAATGTCATATGATGATACCGACTTGATTAGTTTAGAGATTTTTCAACCCTCGTTATTAAATGGGGAAAATTGAATTCTGACTTGTTATTTTTATAATCTTTCAGGAAAGCTCTCAACTTGACCCATTACCTGTTGCATGAGAATAATTCAGACTGCAACATCGTGAATGAGCTTGGGTTTCCTCGACTGTTGATGCACCTTGCCTCAAGTGAAGATTCAGATGTCAGAGAAGCTGCCCTTCGGGGCCTTCTTGAGCTTGCTCGCAATACTCAAGATGGCAAGGATGGCAATGAGGAAGACAGTGAGAAGATGAAGCAACTTCTTCAAGAACGAATAAACAATATCAGTTTAATGTCAGCTGAGGACCTTGGTGTAGTCAGGGAGGAGAGGCAACTTGTGGACTCCCTGTGGAGCACTTGCTTCAACGAGCCATCTTCTCTTCGAGAGAAAGGTCTTCTTGTGCTTCCAGGTGAAGATGCACCCCCTCCAGATGTTGCTAGCAAATTTTTTGAGCCTCCTCTTAGATCTTCGACTGCGAATCCATCTTCCAAGAAAGACTCAAACAATGAAAAGAAAGAGATCCCTTTGCTTTTAGGGTCAGGGCCTTCTCTTGCAGACACTAACAACCAAGGTTCAAATAGAGAAAATGCTAATAGCTGAAAGCTTGGATGCTTTCTGCTCTGTTTTTTTTTTGCCGTGCTTTCTTTCTATCTTATCATACAAGTAATTTCATATAGGCTCTTTTTTTCCCCTTTCTTTTCTCACCTTAGATTGGTCTTCCATTGTATTTCAAGAATGATCTCATGGTATGTGACACTATAACTAGCCTTCCATTGCAGCGGTGAATGCCTTCAATTTTTTGCACTTGATATTTTTAAATACTTGTTTAGATGTTACAGTCCCACTCTTACATGTATAAAAGGATCTACTTGTCCACATTATCCTTCAATTTTGGGTTTGGGCAGTGTGTTTCTAGTGAATAAAAAGAGAGAATGATAGTTATGATAGTTATGATAGAAAATGGACTGATTTTATAATGGTCTCATGTTTGGTGCATGTGTGTTCAATTCTCTCTTTTATTTTGACCTTTTTTTGTGTGTTGGTATATAGTTTAAGTTACTTAGTTATCCTCTCCAACAAGATTTTCATAGGATACGAGAGAATATGAGCGTGTAAACTTGCATTATTCAAGTTTTTTCTTATTCAAAAATCATGAAGGTTATGTGAGAAATGTTCTTTCGGTGCACCATTTTCTCTATCCATTTGCAAATCCTTATTTTGTAAGCAACCACAGCCGTAACTCTGTAAGGGAGTTAGTTCTCTAGTTAAAGGGGATGATGGATTCGAGGGTTTTGGTGGAAGTGGTGCAATAGAGTTAGAGTGGAACAAAACATGTTTATGGTGATGGATTTGGGTGCATGATGGTCGATGGAGCAAGGAAAACCAGTTCAATTGTGTTTTAGGGAGGAGAATTTTGTTAGGTATGAAAATATAGGGTATATGATTCATGAAAAATCGATTCCTAGAACATTGAGAATAAGTTAGGAGCAAAATTTTATAAAATTGAGCGACAGAGTAGTGTTTTACAGTAGACAGCTTAACATTGGAATTCATGCCTCTGGATAAGTTACCTTAGAATTGTTTATTTTTTGGAACTATTGATTTAACTGTCATATTATTGTTGAAATAAACTGCAAGATCTAATGACTAATGTATGCTTTGGAGTTGTGGTGATTGTAATCACTAAGATGCATGCATTACTATTATTATTATTATTGGTGAATGATAAGACTTGTGAGTGTGAACTTTGACAAATTATATTTTTGGTGTGCGATTTATATTCTGTTGTGTATATTTCTGTATATTACTATTTTTATTCGGGGGTGTCCGACCTTCAACAAATTGTTTGTTATGAATGTGGATGGTTGAAATTACAACCTTTATGTTGTTTGATTGTTTTGTGTTATAAGTGGTTTCTTCTGCTTAAGGGGTCCCGATTGATTTCTTGAGAATAGTATGTAGGCTTGAGTTTTGTCTCTCTTTCTTGTTCGTTTTAATGTACATGTTCTTTGCATGTGACATGAAGGCTACGCATACGATGTAGTGACAAAAGTCAAGATGACTGGATAGCGAGTAAGGAATCAATGGTTATATTTCTTCTATGAGATGGTGAGATTACGTTGAGAAAGTGGATGATCAAACAAAGATACACTGGATATAGTGGGCGGAAAGGTTAGACTAACTTGGGGGATTTGGTGCACTCATTTGGCACTGGTAACTCATATGCCTTACTTTGCTACTCTTGACGAGCCCTGAGACCATGTTTTTTTAGTTAGGAGCTTAGGGATCGATGTACATTGTGTCGTATGTGACAATCATTCCCGACTGTCATCCACAGAAATATGTAAGACTATGTGATAGACTTGGAGAATTGGTGGCAGATGTTGGGCCCTAATAGGTGATGAGTGTGCTAGTAATGCGCTTAGGATCTCGAGAGTGTTGTTTCTTTGGAGAAATCACACGTAGTGGTTAAATAGGGTGTACTTATTCTTTGTCTGATTATTTGTTTGTGACGTTTGAGGAGCAAAGGACTTGTCCCTACAACCAACAACTTTCAAGTACTAACAATGCCGAGGACACCAAGGCATCTGCGGCTTGGCATAGCTGCAAGAGAGTGGGTATGGTCATGCATAGTAACATGGACTATGGACTACGCATTACACTTGTCATACTTGAGTCCACTTAGTGCCAACAGATAGATCGGATGTAGTACCTGTTACCATAGACCACACACTGACCTACTACATCTCATTGGAGTCACATCTCGCCTAGAGCTCCAATATTATAAAGATTCTAGCTTGTATTTCGGATTGGAAAAGCCAATTCTTGTTGACTCTAGTGGAGTATGATGGGCAGAGCAACATTCGCCAATACAATGTGGAGAGAGTGCACCTAGTGGATGTTAAAGATGATCGAAGAGACCATTTAGACATGTCATCCGAGGAGATCGAGGAGTACCAGGAACTTTTACAGTACAGTTAAAACTCTATAAATTAATAATGATAGGACCAGAGAAATTTATTAATTTAGAAAGTTATTAATATATCGATAAATTAATAATTATTAATTTAAAGAGTTTTTAAGTAATTATACTATACATACCAAACAAAAAGACAAATTAGTCTATGCCTCTTAGAATTACGTTGCAGCGACCTTGGGACTCAACGTAAATTAGTAACTATTGTGTTCATATGCATTGAAAATCAATAATGACTTTTGAAATACAGTAAATACCGAGGAAGCACTTATGGCGTCGAACACTTTTCACAACTTTATGATATAATACAAAAATACAACACCTGAGCTATTGGATGCAATAAAAAAAGTTAGAGATGAACTCCAAATAGACTTGAACTTTGAAGGAAAACAGACAACTATTGAATCATATTTCAATAGAGTGTAATATATTTTTTTCAGTTTCTATGAATTATTAATTTATGATTTTCTTGGGATCGAAAATTATAAAGGGATCTCACGGAAAATTATTATCTTATTATTTTATCGAGTTTTTCAATTTTTTACATTGGCCCAAGTCGGGACCGAATTTATTATTTTAGAGAGTTTATTAATTTACCAAATATTAATTTAAAGAGTTTGTACTGTAGTTGGAACCGACTTAGGACACATCTTAGTAGTTTAGTACTTCTAGTGTGATAGTTGTCTGATCTGGCCATAATTTTTTTTTTATTGATTTTGATGTATTTTGAGAGAATTTTCTCCAAGGGCATGTAATTTGTTGTAGCAAGGGTGTAAAATGTATTTTGCTTGTTAACATACCATTATGGGTTGTATCTATACATTTCTTTTGAGACACGACTAGTTTTATTTTATTTATGTATGAAAATTGAGTTATTCTATATCTGCAATTATTTTAATTCGAGGCAACTATTTAGCATTTTTCGACTAACACATTTTGTTTTAAAAAAAGTAGGAAGATGTTTTTATTATTTGTAAGTAACAATTAAAAAAAATGACGCGTATTTCTAAAATAAATTAAATTAAAGCGTTTTCAAGAACATTTTTGGTTTAGAATTTAAGGTGTTACAATAATGGTTCTATCCGGCTTGAATAATATTATCATTGGTAAAAGATACATGTGGTTTAAACTAAAAATGCCTTATAGTAATAAATTTAGATTGAGTCTATGTTTATTAACAATATTTTACTGTACCAACATAATTTAATGGCTTAAATATATTTTAGATCTCTAGTATTTGCTTTCTAATAAAATTTTGTTTTGCATTGAGTCCCTCATAAAACAACATTTTTGTTTTTGGTCCTTAATATTTTGTTTAGTCTTGAATAATGAAAAATAGAAAAAATTTAGCATAGATGAAACACAAAATTCGCTAATTTATAAAAATAAGTGTCAAGGACAAAAAAAAACTTGATGTTTTATTAGGGACTCAATGCAAAACGAAAATTTATTAAGGAGCAAAAACAAAAATTTGAATATTTATTAGGAATAAAAAAATATATTTAAGCCTAATTTAATTTAATTAACTTTTTTTTTCTCGGAAGCAACCTAATCTAATGCACTTGTTATCTTTTTTTTTCCTCGATATGTGGTTGATGTGTATGCAAGAAAAGTTATGGGAGTGGTTTGTCTATCTTCCACACCCATTCCAATTCCTCCACTATGTTATGTTATTCAAGGAAGGAAAATAATGTTAAGCCATAAGACATTTGTGTCTTAAGATGAACCAGGAATCTTAATTATTTTGATTAGATGCAAATAAATATAAAGATTAAAATCTATGCCTTATGAGCAATTAGATTGTAAACATCAAATTTGTGTTTGAAGTTTCAAATAGAAGCATACATTTGTTATGATCTGATACAACATTTAAGGATGCAATTAAGACTTCATTTAATACTTTGTGTTTGTGATTCGTTTTGCACAAATTGTCTTATATGACATTCTTCTAGGATCTATCGAAATCCTGGAAGAATAAAGAAACGATCAACACTTTGGAGTTCAAACAGTATCAAAAGACACGCCCTACTGTGACAGACCTACTCTAACAAAATGCAAGTGGTTTATGTTGAAGTATTCTTCAACCAATCTAAAGAAAATGGTTTTCCGGCATGAAGATGATGTGCATTTAATGACCCAACAGTTGCATCTTCAGACGTGAGATCAAGTAAAGAAATCTATTTGTTTAGAGACAACAAACACTTGAAGAATAATGCCTATAAATACCATAAGCTTTGAAGAGATGAAGTTACGAACCCATGCACTATTATTTTGAATTCTTCTTGTAAAGCTTTCTGTAAATTCTTTGCAAAGTTCAAAAGCTCTCAAAACACCTTGAACATCTTGAGAGAAAAGACTACGTGTTTAGATTGCATATTCATCAATAAGACGATTAAGAACTAATCAATGAGCCAACCAAACAACAAATATTCTTATTTGTATTATAGCTAGCACTAGCTTGGTAGGACAAAGAATACTAGGTTGTTCAAGCTTGGCTATAAGCTTAGTTTGTAAGAGCCAGAAGTGGCAGTGAAAAATATTTGTAACCTTGAGAAGTTAGTGGAACTTAGTGGTTGACCAAGAACTAGATGTATCTCAGTGGTAAAGACAAACCAGTATAAAATTTTAGACTTAAATATGTTTTTGATCACTAATATATACCCAACTTTAGCATTTGATCCCTGATAAATTTTTCCTTCGAATCGGTTCCTGATATTTGAAAACTTTTGTTTTAGATCCATGTCGTTAATCAAGTGATGATGTGTCCATTAAATATTTGATAGCATGATTTGTGATGGCTCAAAAATTGCCAGTATTTGTTTCAAAATCAAATTTAAAATAAATTGCTTTCTCTCTCCTATTCCCCCTTTCTTTTTCTCCTCTCTCTCTCTATCATCTCTTCCATTCCTCAACCAAATTTAAAATGAATATGTCTCCTTCACTCCTTCTCCATCATCTTCCTCTATTGGTTCTATGTCTTCTCATGAACTAATTCTCTCTTAATCCCTTCAATTTCCCCATTTTTTTAATTAATTAGATCTGCAAAATCCTAATTTCTCTAACCTTAACAAAACCCCCAAAATTCAAAGCAAAAGCTGGAGATCCAGCGAGTTCGGAATTGTTCGGTAATGTTCATCTCAACGATTGTGTTCTCCCATCAGTGCTGTCAGAGTAGGTGGCAAATCACAAGTCGAGGATGTTGGAGTTACTGGAATAGTTTTTGAACTCGCCAGAGCCACCAACGACATTGGTGTCGTAGGTGTGGAAGCTTTCGTTGGCGACGTTGGTGTCCTCGCCGTAGCCGATGAATCTCTCGCCGTGGCCCTTGATGTGGTGAAGTTCTGGCCCTCGACGACGTTGGTGAAGTTCTATCCCTCGCTATGGAAGCCACCAACGATACCCTCAGAGCACAAAGAGCACAAAGAGCCCCCAACCCTTCCCTCCCCTTGTATTTGTATCCCACTTTCATTTCATTTTCATTTTCTCTCCAAAAACCTCTCTCTCTCTCTCTTCTCTCTCTTTTCCCTTTAAACGTTGATCAATGACACAACACCGTTTTGATGGTGAAGATGATGCGGTGGCCGTTTGAAGGGTCCCAAACTTACCCTAAGCTCTCTACGACGCAACATTATTGATAGAAACTTCACCAAAGTGGTGCACCCCGAGCAAAATGACAATGTCCTTATTTGGGGGTTTATTGACTTTTTCTGTAATTTTAAAAAATATTAATTTTGTGGGTTAATTGGAAGGTTTTTACTTTTTAAAAAAATTGTTGTTGTTGGTTTTTACTTTAAATGATTCTAGCGGTTTTTAACTACCAAAAAATTTAAATTTGATTTTGAAACAAATACTGGTGGTTTTTGAGCTGTCACAAATCACACTATCAAATATTTAACGGACACGTCATCACTTAACTGACAGCAAGGATCTAAAACAAAAATTTTCAAATATCAGGCAACCAATTCGAAGGAAAAATTTATCAGGGATCAAACGCTAAATTCGGGTATATATCAGGGATCAAAAACATATTTAAGCCAAAATTTTGTGTCTGATATTTATTTCTATGTTTATCTGACCTTGGGTTTGAATTTGATTTTGTGGTTTGAAAATTCATTATAGCAAAATCTGTTTCAATCATTTGATTGTGTTCGTTTGGGAAAATTCATTATTTGTATTTCAAATATGTTTTTTAGATGATAGCTTTGTTTTATGAAAAAGATTAGAAATTTTCTAAAATTCCCCTTCTTGTGATATTTGCCTTTACAAATAATATTTTGGCATAAAAAATGATAAGTGATGTTTAATGAGAGAGAGAAAAGTGAAAAGTATATTTATTAAAGAGTTTTGATTTGATAGAGAAAGAGAAAGATAAATAGAGAGAAATGATAAGTGTTAATTAGATATATTAAAAAAATAAATGTTCTAATATCATTACCAAAAAATGAATCCTTTGATACTAATCATTAAGTTTTGTGGTCTTTTTCTTTGTGATAGTCAATGTTCGCTAACTCTAAATAAGGCTAAAATATATTTTTTATCCTCATAAATATGGAAATGTTCGGATAAAATGCAAGTCCACTCCAAGATGATAAACCACCCTATATATCTTCCTTGAGTTGCACTTCTTTTTGTTGTCTTCAATGGTTAAATCAACTTTTGCGCAAAGTAGGTATGCACAATAGTGGCACATCTTTTTAGGTGAAGAAGGAGTTTGAATTTGATTGTTCTCTTACTTTCTTCATTAGACACATCCTTGGAAGGATGTTTAAACATTCTCTACATAAAGGATCAAGAAATCAAAGCATTAAATCGGTCTTTAATGCTTCACAGAACTACTATTTGTCTTTTGATATTGTATGATCCATTAAACACAGATACAATTCTTCTATCTATTGGCATATCAAATGAAAATTTTGAAGCTTAGTATTTATTTGTATCAAATCAAAATTATTATGGGCCATACTTCGTCTTATGCCTCAATAGAATGAACTTAGAGAGGTTGTTGGTTCACTTGGTTGCTATAACCTCCTCACCTTCAGTGTACAATCATATGGTTGCTTGATATTTTCCATTCTAATTATGTGTATTTTACTAGATCATCGTCTCATTAAGCTAGTTTGATAATTAAACTGTTACATCATAAAGATTTTGGACCTCTCCAAAAATTAATAAGCGAAACACATGTTGATCTGTCTTATTAATATAACCTTACTCGACATTGATAGGTTCAAATAACGATGCCATCTTTTAACAATATTGTCCCTACCAACCAAAAAGCAGTCATTTCCTTCCAAAAAAAAGCAAGAAAATAAAGAAACAATCATTGTAGGTGTTCAATAACCTTGTAGTAAGGTTAATCACTTGTGAGATAAAATTGGCCACTATTGAACACTTCATTAACCTTGTGATATTATGAATAACATATAACAAAGATTATAGAAAATTAGATAAGTCTGTTAGGAAGTTAGTTAGTTAGAGATGATGTGCTCTACAAATAAAAGCCCGTGTAATTTTCATCTTTTTTAATTAATTCAATATGTTACCACATGAGTATCAACATGTTCTCAATCTCTTATGAATTTGATCTTCGTCCCTATGATCCATGGATTCAAAAAAACATATCCATAATTTATACAACTACATTTATTTACTCTAACCACTCGTTAGATAAAATTAACCATATTCACATATATAGTTAATCATGTGTGATAGTCAATTGTTTCATAACACTATTAACCACTTATGAAATGTATAATGTTTAATAACCTTGTGGCATCATCAACAAGTTATAAAATAAAATTAATCATAAGTGCAAATTTGCCTTAGTGATACATATCAATAACCTACTTTTTGACTTGTCTTTTACCTCTGTGTCTCCAACTCGAGCTTCAAAGTGTCTTTAGAGATAGTCCTATCGTTGTACTTGGAAGTGACGCTGGAAGATCATTGTCATAACCATTGTCAAGCCAAATCCAATAGGAACAACTAGTAATAGTTTGGTTTCAAATATAAGTAAAAAAAATGCATTGATTGTTGGTTTTCAATAAGCAAATCTCAAGCCAAATCCCGATGGAACAACTAGTAATACTTAGTTAGCGTGAAACCATTTTTTTATTATATTTATATCTGGTCAGATACTTTGTTCTAAAAAAAAAAAGTTTAAGGATCCTCACTTGTTACTATTTGTTTTTGTTAAACTAATTGGTAACTCTTTAAATTATTTGAGAATTTTTAATTAAGTCTTTAAATTAAAAAATATAATTAAGTTTTTGATTTGTAAAACTTTTGTAATTGAGTTTCTGTATTTAGTTTACAACAACTTGAAATCATAAAAAAAAAACAATTTGTGGCAATTATTTTGGTATACACTATAAGTATTCTCTATAAGAAATAATGTTGCTCAAGCTTTGTAAAACCATTGTGGATGAGAAACTCTTTCCCAAGTCTTTAATGTAGGCAATTTTAAAAATATTAGGTGTACTATTTGGAATCGAAAAACCTCCATATTCAGTTGCCAACCAAGTAGCCTACTCAGTATTCAAAGAACTTTGGCTAATATAATTAAGGTAAGAGGGAAACTTTATCTTCTACCAGAAAGATAAAAATATTTACTAAAATTAAAAATAATCTATTATCAGAGGAAAGATAAAAAAAAATCATTTTTTTCCTACAATTAATATTGAATGGTTATGCAAAAGAATAAGGTACATGCCTTACAATAATATATTAGAGAGCTTCATGCATAAAGGTATAACTTCCATTAATATATTAAGATAGTTGCGAGATTGAAACTCACATGCTTAGGAGTTCACATGCTGGACCATTGCATATTTGTCTTGGATTTAAGTATCATTGTGCCATAATACTATGATATGCCATCATAAAAGCTATAGGCAATGCCACGACTAATACCATATATATATGCAAAAATGCAAATTAGAATTGACTTGGAAAAAGTTAACGTGTAAATGACACAAGGACACATGAGTTTAAGAATTACAAGTCTGTATAGTAATGTTATATTGCTAAAAGCATAAATCCTAGAGTAAATAAATACTCGAATGCACAACGATTTAGACAAGAGTGCATGAGCTTTATATGTCATCTTGAACATGAATAAATATCATATCTTGTCATATTACATCATCATGACACAATGTTATTCTATGCCATTATATAAATGTTGAAAGGTGATGTGGTCTATCCTACACGCCTAAATTTGGAATTGATTTTGCCACGTAACTATGTCATGAGCAACATTATGCTTTACAATGGACATAGTTAACTCAACATTTATACACTCACATGATGACGATTTGACTTTTCATATACAAAAGCAAAATTATTACTATTACATGTATTGTGGAGATAAGTGCATATCTAATTCAATTTGATGTGCATGTTATATGATGTCCCCCACATACACCGTGAACTTGGTGTTGGTTTTTCTTTGGTGTGGGAGACACCTATGTCAATCTTGTCATTGATATGCATCACTGTAGGACGTGTTAAGAATTACATGCCTAATGTTGTTAGCTTCTGCCTTATATTTGTAGAACGACATACCGATTGTTGGTATGTTGGATAACCTCTTACATGATAATAGGTTTTAAATCACACACGTATGGAATGATAACCTATTGAGATTTTGTCAATGCTCAAATGAGTTCATGTATTCTTCGTATAAACACCAATGTTTGGCTAATTATAGACCGATAGTGCATTCAGCTAAGCATTAACTGATAAACACTTTCGGCTAATCATAGATTAATAAACACATTCGGGTAGATAAAGACCGAAGATAACTAATTTATTTGGCTAAACACAAACCAAAGAAACAAAGTTACTTAGCTAAACATCGACCGAAAACAACTTGACTAAAAATAGACCCAAAAACCTAATTAAGTTACTCAACTAAAACAAACTCAAATGACTAAGTTATTTGACTAAATAAAAAAACTAAGTTATTTGGCTAAATAAAGAAACTAAGTTATTTAGCCAACTTAAGATCGAAATAAATCAAGATATTCGGCTTAACAAACTCGACTAAAAATAATGAACTCCCAACTAAGCCAATTGAGGACTACAACTACGTTGTAGACTGAAAAGGGTCTACGAACCCCTCGGCTAGATAAAAATGCAATTACTTGATAGACCAAGAGAGGGTACATGAACCCCTTTGCTATTCGACCACTCGACATATGAAATAGGAGTTAAATCCCTTTGACTCAAGTAAACTACTCAGTGACCGAAGAGGGTCTATGATCCCCTTAGCTGAAGCTATAACGACTACTCAATAGATTAAAGATGGTACACAAACCCTTTGGATATTCGATGGACCAAGAAAGGGTACACAAAACCCTTTGGATATTCGACGGACCAATAGAGGATACACAAATCCCTTAGCTATTTGAAAGATCAAGAGAGGATACACGAACCCATCGACTATTCAGTAGATTGAAGAGGGTCTATGAACCCTTCGACTTAACCAAACACTCCTTAATCTGTCAAATTAGAGGATTTTATATGGTACTTGGCTAATAAAAGCATGTGTGCAAATACTTGAAAACAATTTGATATAAAAAGACAAACTGACAACTCAACATTGTGAATAGACCAACTCGGCTTTCGGTTTGACCATCCAACTTGGTCTTAAAAATAACAAGTTAACAATTCGGCATCCCGACTAGACCTACCCAACTTTTGGTTTGACAATTCATCCAATTTGATCTAAAAATGAAAAATTGATGAATCAACATTATGAATTTACCTTTTGGAATTTTGGTTTGACCATTTAGGCATTCCAACTTGATTCAAAGACAAGTTGAAAATGACTCTAGTTGATATTACTCATGATTTGATTTCTCGTCATTTTGGTTTGACCTAACGACATTCCAGGGTGACCTCTTGCATTCATGATTGATCTGATGAGAAGTTGAATTTGACCTTCACTCAACATCTAGGATTGACCCTATAGGCATTTTGGGTCGATCGCTTAAACATCCTAGCACGAGTTAAACGACCAACACTCAGCACAAGTAACCCAAGGTAGGGTGCTTGTACTTGTATAAGCTCTATTGACTCAAAGCTTTAAGGGCATGTGCCCTACTCAATCTTTCAAGAATGCACTTGACCGATTATTGACTAGGACCTATAGAATGTCACTCTGTTCAAGGGATCCAAAGTTGAATATCACCTAACCTTGAATTTTGCAAAGGAGGGAAATGGGTTACTAACAAGGGAATTACCAATCCAAACATAGATAGATTCACCTTCAATGATGAATAATGAAGAAACACCATGACTAGTTGGTAGAATAAAAATTGGAAATCATTCAAAAAGACTCAAGTGTCTTAAATTGCCTTGAGCATTTCCGATGCCATTGGCCAATCTTTCCTCGAGTGACTTCTATTCGGCCTTGAGTACTCTACACTTGTACAGTTCCACTTAGAGCCTCGAACATCTTCAGCTAGGCCTCACGCCAAAAGTATATTCATCTTAGGTTTATGCCTTGTGCGTCTTCGGATTTGACGTACAACTAAAGCATCTTGAGTTCATCTAGACACCTTAAGCTAAAAAGTACTTACAACTCAACTAATATGATCAGTTGCCAGTGCTTGGGTGGTAGGTGTACCACTTAGTCATACAATATTCCCACTGGCTGACCAACCTTTAATGAGTTAGGAGCCGTCATATCCACCCCTCATTTAGCAATGATGTTCCCAAACTCGAATGAAAAGATAATAATAGCCAAAGTTGAGTGACCAAGCAAATACCAAAGACCAAAGAAACGAAGTCACTCGGCCAAACGTAAACCAAAGATGACTAATTTATTTGGCTAAAAATAGACTAAAGAAACTAAGTTATTCAGCTGAAACAAGATTAGACTAAGTTGCTTAGCTAACTATATAGACCAAAAATTGATCAAATTATTCAACTAAAAATTAATAGACCAATAAAATTGGCTAACATTTAGAAACAATTATTCTACTGAGTAATTCCTAATTGAGAAGTTAAAGAATGAAAGACTAATCCGATACTTAGAATAAAAAGTGCTGATTCATTAAATCAAAATGGAGGTACCATATTTGACAGACCGGGCCCAAGCCTTTACAAAAAAGAAATGAAAAATATTAAGCTAAAAGTTGATGGTAATTGCTTTGGGCACCCAACATTTTTGCTGGAACACCCAACAACCAAGGTGAAAGGGCTAAAATGCCCTTCACCTGTTTACTATAAAAAAAAAGGTGACTTGTCCGTACGAATCACTCGTTCACACTTGTTCTTCCACATTCATTCATGCTTCTTCTTCCTCCATTTGTTCACACTTCTTCTTCGTGGTTCATCTTCTTCGTTGCTTCCATCACTGTTTTTCATTGCTTCTTCTTCTTCTTCTTCTTCTTCGTTGGCTCATCTTCTTATAGGTAAGTTACTTTTCATTCCCTGTTTTGCTTGATTCATTCATTAAAATATTTTAAAATTGTTAGTTAGTTTTAAAAAATTGTTGAAACCAAAATTTAAAATATATTAAAATTGTTTGTTTTAAAAAATGATTTAAACGAAAATTTAAAAGATTTTAAATTTGTTAGTTTTAAAAAATATTGTGCAGATAATGGTTAGAACTAGAGGTCTCGGACGGGCTTTAGGCCGAGCAATAGGAAAAGCTCTGGGGAGGAGAGAGACTAGTGACGATGATGATGATGCTCCCAGCGGTGAAGACCTATCGCATCTGCCTGTAGGCAACGACAACAGGCGCGTGTTGTTGAGGATCCTCCTACGGTCGTAGAGGATTTAAACGAAGAGCAGCAACAACCACATGTTGAAGGTGTTACTGATGTTGAGGGTTTTCCAGGCGGACCCCATGACACATCAATTTAGAGAGATTTTGAAAATCACATTGCTCTGAGAGTCTGGAATGGAGAGGTATGTAAATCTTAAAAAACATAAAGCACGTAGCTTATAACTTATTATTTTTTTGTTACATCATTGATATTATTGTTTGCAGGAACGTCTTGAACTGAAGCTATCTTCCCATGGAAGGAAGATGACTAAGGCACTACCCCTGTCGATGTATCGTAGGCGTCTGGACAAACTGACCCTTGATGTTGTGTGTTGGATTCCATATGGTGACCACTGTTCATTTAGAGAATTTGAGGTCATCTCCTTGTTTTCTGACCATCTTAGATGGGGTCCCTTGGCGGTCATTCATCGACCGGAGAGGGTTGTACGACAGTTTGGATGCATCCAGACCATTCCGCCACATCTTGTTATTCCTTCGGCTTCTGTTGAAGAAATGGATGCTAGATGGATGCAATTTGGTGATTATATTGCACCTGTGGGGCAAATTTGCGTAGTGCCAGACCAGTGTTCGTCAGATTACATGGAGTGGTTCTACATGGTTTCACATCTGTTTATGACTTCGACACAGTCAGGGAATCCTCCTAGAGTTCCGTCGATTCAACAATATTAGACATTTGTTGAACTCGATGTGCCTCAGCAACCGGTGACGACAGCAACATCTGATGAAGCAGACGTTGATGTGCATCGTCATGGACATCCAGTGATAATATAATTTTTTTTTTGTATTTTGTGTTTGTTGTTTTGTTTTTTATTTTATTACTAACAATTTTTATGTTTGTTTTTTTTTCACTAACTAGGATGGTTATGTAGCAATTGCTGATAAATTGGAGAGGCTACTGAACTTGAGGATCCTGACTGAAGGAACAGAAGCCTATACTGTTGCTAAAGAATGTCCGAGCATTGCAAGAAGCTACATTGGCCAACCAACTATAGGTCACAGATCGAGGCGTAGGCGGCGTATGGATGGTCATTGAAGTTTTTTTTTTGCCTTATATATGTGAATTTTAATTTTTTGGATAATTTTTTTATTTGGTACATTTATTTATTGATATTGATAGTTGGTTAATTTATAATTTTGGTGTTACTTACAGATACATTTTTAATTATTTTATACAAATTTTTGTTATCCGTTTATCGTTAATTAGCCATTAATGTTGATTTGAGGAATAAATCAATTAATCCTTAAGAAATTAGGAATGTATGTTTTTTGAAACATTTAAGCCTTATAAATCATTTTCAAGCTTGACAACACATTGTGAATTGCATGCGTTTGTTTAAAAAAAATGAATACTACACCTACATACTGACATAGAAATGACTACTTAGTTATTTTAGTGTTGATAGTAATAATGCATGTCTGATGCAACATTAAAGCATGACACAACATTGTTGTACTTGACAACACATAGGAAGTGGCACATGTCTATTTAAAAAAAATAACACAAGCAGTCTAATTGAACAACATCTATATATACTACAAAAACACTCTCAACAATCACACATTCTCACCAGTCTACCTTTAGAAACCAAATTCTACTCGAAACTATGACATTTTTGGGAGAAATAAGCAGTCAGGCCATTGTCAACTCTAGATTAACTTTTATTTTTCCAAATGGATCGATTATTCACAATGAATCTGGTGTTTATTTCCAAAGTTCCACTTTGATACCCATTCGAGTACCTAATGGTTATGGTTTGGAAACACTAAAAAGCATAATGCACAATACCCTTCAACTAACCAATGATCAATATTTGGATGAAATTTACTACCGACAGTCATCCGCAGATGCAGGTAACCAATTTGCCTTTCAATCTATGCAATTGAAAAATGATGATGATGTTAACACAATGTTAATGTGTAATGATCAATACTCGTGTGTTGGCCCGATTGAGTTATTATGTACCATTGGTAGAACATCGGATGATATGTTAAACTTACTTCAAGCCACTATGACTCATACTCATGATGTCCTGCTATATTACAATGGGAGGTGGAACATGCCACGCTAAGATGACTTTGTGGGTTATTCGTTCATAGGAAAAATTCCAAAAAGATTTGACATTCCTTCGAGATGTAGCATCGACGGACTCAAGGATGTGATCAAGCAAGTTGCACCTCAAGGAATTCCCCTTTATGGTATTCAAGAATCACAAATGGTAAGACAATTGTTTTTTCGACAGCCAGGTCATTCTGATTATTCAAATTTTTTTTATCAAATTTGAAATAATTGAGTTGAAAACTGATGATGACGTGCTGAAGGTCTTAGTAAAGTCTAACTACTAGAAACAATTTGACCCAATAGAAATTTTAGCTGTTTTTAATAAACCAGTAACCAAAAACCAAAATGTTTTTAGTAAAGTCTAACGACATGTCTCAGTCGCAATATGATTCAATGCAAAATTAGTATTATTTAATTGTAGTTTTTGATGCATTTTCTGTTTGTTTCAACTCTATTGCAAGTTAATGTAATGTTTAAATAGGTGTTCATTAACTAATGAAACCGTATGTTTATTATTTTCAAAGTACTTATTTATAGAAACGTCAACAAAATGTCAACAAAATTAGTGGAAATAACAAAGCATTGCGTAAGTTATCTTAACAAAGCAACACAAGTAGTGGAAATAACATGCACAACGTAACAAAATGTCAACAAAATAATTATTTACATACACGTCAGTGGAAATAACATATTTTATGTTCATTCTTCACCTAAATCAACAAATTTGGTTTTCAGTCTGGACAAATTTGTGTAACACTGCATTCTACCTATGTATGGGGTAGGCCACTGCTTTGCTTGATAATGATAATGTGTATTCCACAACAACACCAATGGTGGTAAAGGACAATGGTCTCGTAAAAAAACCTGTTACATAACGACAAACAGATTCAATGTAAGATAACCAACAACATTGTCAGCATTTATACTAACATAATAATTATGCAATTACATGAACAAAATGATTCCTATACACCTAACCAACGCATATTGTGCGATGCACAAAAGAATCTTGTGGTGGTTGACTTCTAAGAGGAAAAAATGTCATGCTTTGTTGTCGTGAAAGAGAAACAACGATCACATTGTATCGTGAAACAATGACATATCCCATATTTGTAATATTCATCTACTTGTCTATGGTAACCTACATGTAACAGACAAAAATTAGCGGTTACTTAAATGTTATTTTAAGAAAAAGTCACATAACAATAAACTTACGCACCATAGATAATCCATCAACAAGTAAGGAACACTTTAATTCCTCAAATCTCTCTATGCCACCAAGTAGGTTGATATACTCTTCCGACCAGCTTGTGAGTTCTTTATGCATATGGTTGTGCACCAATGACCACGATTCTTCACCCATACCCAATAAGACAACTATTGCATGATAACCACAGCTACCATCAGCTTTGACATCAATAATGTTTTCAATAGAATCCTGGATGCACGGATGAAATTGATCCTACATTGGAGTACTCCATCTCTTTATTGGTTGCTCAGATGATGATGCACTACGTTTCACTGAAGAATTACTATTTTGCATAGAGTGTAACACATCAACATACTCCCAATAAAATGGATCATGTTTTATTGACTTTTCTTGTTTGGTCAGCGGTTTTTTTGGAGCACCTTTGATCTTCACCTTTTCTAGAGGAGGACACATAGAGTTCAAATCAGGATAAGCAATTTCCCGAAGCTTTGTCTTCAAATGTACTTTGTCACAAACATCAAGCTGCTTAAATCGTTTCGATATGGTTTCCATCTCCTCAGTTATGGTCACTTCAGCCTCACATAACCTTTGATCTAAAAAATTGAGTCTACGCCAAAAAATGTGGATTGTCTATAGTGGTATGGAGCCAATAACATATTTAGACAACCCATATGGACATGGAAGACCATGGGTAGTCCTCATGACACATCCACAACGTGTAGGGTTTTTGCCTGCATAAGGTACACGCTCATACTCAACAACAATTTCATTTAAAGTGTACCTTGATACCATGCCAAGTAATTTTTTGTACAAGGTAACTTTAAACACATGCCCAACCACGTGCGTACTTGTCTCAAAAGATGCTTTAATTTGGGTGTGTTGAAGTGTCATCATGTTGTTCATTGCTTCCCAAACATTGAATATGTCACCAAGGCTATTTTGTATAAGTCTCTTTAATGACCAATGAGCAATCTCAACCCTACAAATGAATTATACAACAACGTATAAACAACCGCAACATTTTTAATTAACTCAACACTTAAACAAATCAACACAAACAAAAAACAATATTCATACATGTTAGTAGTTGTGTTTCCTAGATGCATCACTTTGTTAGTCCATGCTTTAACAAATTTTTCTTTGTGTGGAATCACCCATGTTTGGCACACATAGTCGACAAACATCAACCACAGAGAGCAAGCCATTTCAAAGTTTTTAAGGTACTCACTCTCACATGGATAGTCAACCAAACTTCCCCAAGCCTCCATCACATAATGCCATGCATTTTTTTGACCAACCAAGGTTTTGCACTTTTCCTTCACATTCTTATCAATGTGAAACCGACACAACAATTTTGTACCATCCGAAAATACAATTTTCACTGCATTCATCAAAGATATCTCTGTCGGTAACAATAACCCCAGGGAGTGCACCAACTTTCATGAAAAGACCCCAAAACCGCTGTAGAGCCCAAAAAACATTGTTAAGACGTTCTCCTTCCAAGTAAGCAAAAACAATAGAGAATGTCATTCCTGTTGGTGTAACACCAACAATATCAAGCAATGACAGTTTGTACCTATTAGTTTTGTCGGTACTGTCAATAAAAAAAACCAAATTACAAGAATTGATTAATTTGACTGCATCAGGATGACTCCAAAACAAGTCATGTACAACATTTTCATCCTTCATCCTATGCCAGTGAATATATTGATCTCGGTCAAGCAACATCATGAGCTGTAGCATTTTGGTGTTATTCCCTTTTATGGAAGAACGATAAACATTTCTGGCATTGTAAATTTGTTTGATTGTTGTATAACTGTTGGCATTGTACTCCTTCAACATCAAAAGAATATTTCTTGGTTTCACCATGGACTTCAGCATATTAGCAACAACAATCTTCTCATCTTTAGTTAGTTGACCCACATATGGATGCCCAACAAATGACTTTGCCATTCCATGATTGTGAGTCCCACAATTAATTGCACCATCCTTCTTTCTCCTCCCAAAACTGGTTTCGCATGCAACTTAAACGGACATTCACATTTTCTACTGCTAGTACATATTCGAACCAAATCCTTCTTCTTAGGCCTATACTCACCACTCCTTTCACAAGCTATTAACAAAAATGAGGCTCTTCCTTTAACACACCAGTATTTGTGTCTGACCTCATTATCAAGATAACAAATCCAATTTCATAAGCCACTGATCGAGTCCAATGTAAAACTTCATCACGGTAGCAAACAACTATAACACAATTCAAATAAGGTCCGATATCAATGAACATTTATGTAATATAATTATTGTACTAACAACAAATTAGACAAATACTTGAGAAGTATTAAAGGCATCAGAGCAATCAACGTGTTCTACTTTCACGCCAACATCTTCCTCATTTTCAACATTTATATCAACTTTTTCAGACATGATAGTATCATACCTCCACTGTTCTTCGTCCATCTTAATTAAACAGATAACAAATTCAATGATAAACAAAAAATGACTTAAAAAAATGATATAATCACCTCATTTGTTAAAGTCACAAATATAACTCTATATAAAATTTTTAAAAAAAATGTGTTGTACATCATATAGCCACAAAATATATTTTCATTACATATCTTCATTAATATATTCAACTATAACAAATAAAAAAATAATATTATAATTAAACAAATAACTAATAAATATCATATGAATTGTTGCAGTAAACATCCAAATACATCATTCAATTAAATACCAAATTTGTTTAACTATTAATTATTGTAATAAACATCTAAACACAACATTCAGTTAAATATCAAATTTGTTTAATTATCAAAATTTGTAAATATTTAAATGTATAAAAAAATTTCTAAATAAATTACAATTTTTAGAAAAATTCTAAATAAATTATAATTTTTAAAAAATTTGAAAACTTGGCAATCCGCAATCTAATTAATAAATTAATTTTTTAGCAATCTAATGTTAGTTTTAGTAATTTTTAAAAGTTTATACATCTAATAATTTTTTTTACCGACCTAATTACTAAATTAAATTTTTTATTTTTTTTATACCACTATAAAATAATATCACCAAATCAATATTATAACAAAAATTACACTACAAAACAAATTAAAAAAATAAATTAGAAAAATATATTTCGAATTAAAAAAAATTCATATGGATCAACAATCTGTATGTGTCATACGGATATATATAATCACACGAATTGCCAATCCGTATGTTTTGAAAAAAAATTACGCACCTCTTCTTTTTCGGTGACGAAAAACCACCGAACTTCACCGTATATTCATAAACAACACACTACACCACCAGAGATAACAAATGCTTGGAAAAGGAGACTAACGGAAGTTAACAGAAGAAAGTTGGGATATGTTAAGTGCACCCAACAATATTGCTGGTGCACCCAACAATTTATTGAATGGGCCATTTTGCCCTTCATTTAAAAACTTAAAAAGCTTTTTTTTTCACTCTTTCGGAAGCATTCTAACTTCTTCTCTTCTCTCTTCCGCGAAAGCATTCTAACTTCTTCTCTTCTCTCTTCCGCGACGAGCCTCCTGTCCCGTGTCTTCTTCTCTGCGAGCTCGCTGCTTGTTTTTCCCTTGGACCCATTTGCCTTCGAGGTAGGTGCCCGTAACCTTCCTTTGGTTTTGTTATGCACTATAGTTGTAGCATTTAGGGTAGG
Organism: Glycine max; assembly: GCF_000004515.6. NCBI lineage: Eukaryota > Viridiplantae > Streptophyta > Magnoliopsida > Fabales > Fabaceae > Glycine > Glycine max. The sequence goes on along the minus strand of NC_016088.4, from coordinate 35,026,105 downwards.
TTAGTGGAACCTTAGGGTAGAAGACGCTGGAAAAAATGGGGAAAGGGTGGTTACGGTGGCGCCTTCTGGAAGATCTGTTTCGGGTTCTTCCGGAACTTCCGGAAGAACGTGTTCTGGAAGATTTTCGGAAGAAGGGTTCTTCCGGAAGCACTTTACGGAAGAACCCCTTCTTCCGGAAAGTTTCCGGAAGAACTACTTCTTCCGGTAGTTAGTTTTTTTTTAAAATATTGTTTTTCTTTAAAAAATAGTGTATTTTATTTATAAATAAAGTTGGTTATTTGTATAAATTAAGTTGGTTATTTTTGCTAATTGTTTTTGTTTATTTTTTATATCATTTTAGTTGAGTATTTTACTAATTATTTAATTTTAAATTAGTTATGTATTTTTTTACACGAATAAAGTAGTTTGTTTTTATAAATAAAGTTGTGTGTGATTTGGAATTTTTTTAAATACTAATTATTTTTTATATATGATATAAATTAAGTTGTGTATGTTTTGAAATTTTTTTTCCCATTTTTGTTTTATTTTTATATATAATTTTAGTTGTGTATGTTTACTAATTATATATTTTGAAATTAGTTGTGTTTTTTTTTGTCTATAAATAAAGTTTTTTATTTTATTATAAATAAAGTTTTTTATTTTATTATAAATGAAGTGTTTTTTTTTTATAAATGAAGTTGTTTATTTTTTTAAATTAAGTTGTGGATGTTTAATAATTAATTATTTTTACATTAGTTGTGGTTTTTTATAAATGAAGTTTTTTTTTTTAAATTAAGTTGTGGATGTTTAGTAATTAATTTTTTTTATATTAGTTTTTTTTTATAAATGAAGTTGTTTATTTTTTTTTAAATTAAGTTGTGGATGTTTACTAAATAATTTAGTTGTGTTTTTTTTTATAAATGAAGTTTTTTATTTTTTTTAAATTAAGTTGTGGATGTTTACTAATTAATTTTTTTTACATTAGTTGTGTTTTTTTTTTTATATAAATGAAGTTGTTTATTTTTTTTTAAATCATGTTGTGTATGTTTTCAAATAATTTGATTTAAATTAGTCTTGTTTGTTTATAAATAAACTTGTTTTATTTTTATAAAGAAAGTTGTGTATATTTTGACCGAAAAAAATACGTGTTCGACATGATTTGCAGATCATGGCTAGAACACGAGGTTTAGGTCGTGCCATAGGTAGACTTGTAGGCAAAGATAGACATGATGACCATGATGCAACTGATGTTCCCGAGAGGCGTAGGCCTACTGCCTCAGCCTGTAGGCAACGGGTTCATCAGATGACTGCGGATGCACGTGATTTGGCTGAGGACGTTGCTGACATGACTAAGGATGTCCCTGATCTGGCTGAGGAGACACCTGAGATGCGTGCGGACATACAAGGTGCTGATGGTGCTGAGGGGTCAGATGCTGATGATGCTGAAGGATTCCCTGGTGGGCCACATGACCCGTCAGTGCTGACATCATTTGCGGACCATGTTGCACACGCTGTTTGGAGTGGACAGGTATTTTAATTTGTTAATTATTTATCATTGTTGATTTGTTTGTCATTAATTTTTTTCAATAATTGTATAATTTGTACTTCAAATCAGGAACGTCCTGATTTGAAGTTGGTGTCACATGGGAGGAAGGTGACATTGATTGGGAGGCCAGTGCTTGAGATTGAAGGACTGGTTAGTGCCACAGGATTAAGTCCACTGATTGATTGTTCAGTTCTTACTGGCGATCCTGGACTAATATCCGCATTTGTGGAGAGGTGGCACAACGAGACCAGCACCTTCCACCTTCCGGTAGGAGAGTTGACGATCACATTGGATGATGTGTCGTCACTCCTTCATTTGCCTATCACTGGCGCGTTGCACAGTTTTCATGCTCTTTCTACGGAGGAGGCGAGATTTTTGCTGACAGAGTAGCTTGAGGTGTCTGCCGAGGAGGCTAGAGCCGAGACAACACTGACACGTGGGGCATATGTACGACTAGGATGGGTTCGAGACATTTATGAGATGAGATGTCAGGCCCGGCGGTGGATTGTAGTAGCTCGTGCTTATCTGCTGCACCTGGTCGGTTGCACTCTTTTTGCTAATAAGAGTGCAACATACGTGCATGTGGTTCACCTAGACGCTTTCGTGACATCGGTTAGAGTGGTGGTTATGCTTGGGGAGTTGCCGCGCTGGTTCATATGTATGACCAGTTAGATGAGGTTTCGAGGACCACCACACGACAGCTTGCGGGGTACCTGACTCTATTACAGGTAAATTTTGTGTTTTTTAATATGTTACGTTCGATTATGATTTAAACATGTTTTTATGTTATGTTAACCTCATTTTTTATGTAGTGTTGGATCTATGAGAACTTCCCTAGTGTGCACCAGTGCGTGACAGATGATACATACCAGGAGACGTCCCCACGTGCTTCCCGGTGGTTGATGTCGAAGGCGCACATGAAGGGAATCACAAGAGCACCTTACAGGGCACGTTGTGATGCTTTGACCGTCACAAATGTGTCCTGGTTGCCGTACACTGAGCATCGGGGGGTTAGGGCTTTTGAGCTGATTTCATCATTCCAGGGTCAGCTGAGATGGGGTCCTATGATGGTCACAACTCGACCGGAGAGGGTGGTACGGCAGTTTGGTTACATCCAGAGCATCCCTCCGCCGCATGTTAGTGCTTGATTGTCACACGATGATATAGATGACAGACGGATGCATTTTGCGGAGCACGTACTACCTGCGGGTGAGCTTTGTCTAGTGCCTGGGCAGGTATCTGCGGATTACATGGAGTGCTTTTTCCGCATATCTCACCCATTCATGATACCGACCCAGGCAGGTGACCAGCCGAGAGATGCACCAGCTGCAGACCCTGAGGAGTACATACAGCCGCCCAGCCCATAGGTTCCAGTGGCATTTGACCCCCCTCCACATGTGGTAAGATTTTCTGCGCGTTTAATGTTTGATGAGTTGTTATTTATTTTAAATTTTATAATAAATGTTTTTAATGATTGTCACATGATGATTACGACGGATGTGAGGCGATTGCACAGAGGTTGGAGCGTATGCTCAACCTTAGGATGGTCACTGCAGGCACAGAGTTATATAAGATTATGCAGGACTACCTGACGATCGCCAGAGGGGGAGCCAATGCTGATGGAAGTGTCAGGGCTCGTCAGAGACGCCGCACGGAGCATTGATTATTGTATTTATTTTTTGTCTTGTAGTTGACATGAATTTTTGTAATTATTACAGTTTTTTGTTTAATATAGTTGACTTGTTTTGCACAGTTTATTATTTTATGATATTAACTGACGTATCGATTCTGATTGTGATCGTGGTCCTTAAGCGAAGTTTTGGAGTATTTTAAATTTATTTTTAAAAAAAGTGAACCTAAAATCATGAGTTTTGTTCGTAAGAATTACATTAAAAATAAATGTTTTTATAAAAGAGGCAGGAAATCCAAATGTAATTACTAATATTATTTTTTTTTACATGCCACCACCATACATAGATGCAGTCTATTTTTTTTTTATAAAAAAAAGCTATAAGTTTTGATAATAAAAAAAATTCAATGGTCAATTCATTCATAATTCATAATTATGTGTTAGTAAGATTTTTAAAGTAATTATCATATATAATAAATTATGATTCGATCATAATTTACACTATTAATATATAAATTTTTCTTATATAAAAAATAATAAGCTCGTATCAAAAACAAAATAATCAGAAAAAAAATACATGACAATGAAATCGCCATATAAGATACTACAAAGATCACTTTAAAAAAAAAAATTCATGTTTAAGTACCCATTTTTGGGGTTTTTTTCCGTGGGAGCGCGAGTGCCGTAAGACAATGGAGGGCCGCTATTTCTCATGTTTGGACGTCAAAGAACCCAAAAAAATTATTCCTGTTCCCCGGTTCCGTCAAATAACACCTAAAAACAAAGCCAGAAAATCCAAAAAAATAGGAAAGAGACCTTTTTTCATGTTCAAGTACCCATGTTTGGGGATTTTTTCCGTGGGAGTGCGAGTGCCGTAAGACAATGGAGGGCCGCTATTTCTCATGTTTGGACGTCAAAGAACCCAAAAAAATTATTCCCGTTCCCCAGTTCCGTCAAATAACACCTAAAATCAAAGCCAGAAAATCCAAAAAAATAGGAATGAGACCCTTTTTCATGTTCAAGTACCCATGTTTGGGGTTTTTTTCTGTGGGTGTGACAGTGCCGTAAGACAATGGAGGGCCGTTATTTCTCATGTTTGGACGTCAAAGAATCCAAAAAAATTATTCCCGTTCCCCGGTTCCGTCAAATAACACCTAAAAGCAAAGCCAGAAAATCCAAAAAAATAGGAAAGAGACCCTTTTTCATGTTCAAGTACCCATGTTTGGGGGTTTTTTCCCTGGGTGTGCGAGTGTCGTAAGACAATGGAGGGCCGCTATTTCTCATTTTTGGACGTCAAAGAACCCAAAAAAATTATTCCCGTTCCCCAGTTCCGTCAAATAACACCTAAAATCAAAGCCAGAAAATCCAAAAAAATAGGAATGAGACCCTTTTTCATGTTCAAGTACCCATGTTTGGGGTTTTTTTCTGTGGGTGTGCGAGTGCCGTAAGACAATGGAGGGCCGCTATTTCTCATGTTTGGACGTCAAAGAATCCAAAAAAATTATTCCCGTTCCCCGGTTCCGTCAAATAACACCTAAAAGCAAAGCCAGAAAATCCAAAAAAATAGGAAAGAGACCCTTTTTCATGTTCAAGTACCCATGTTTGGGGTTTTTTTCCCTGGGTGTGCGAGTGTCGTAAGACAATGGAGGGCCGCTATTTCTCATTTTTGGACGTCAAAGAACCCAAAAAAATTATTCCCGTTCCCCAGTTCCGTCAAATAACACCTAAAATCAAAGCCAGAAAATCCAAAAAAATAGGAATGGGACCCTTTTTCATGTTCAAGTACCCATGTTTGGGGTTTTTTTCCGTGGGTGTGTGAGTGCCGTAAGACAATGGAGGGCCGCTATTTCTCATGTTTGGACTTCAAAGAATCCAAAAAAATTATTCCCATTCCCCGGTTCCGTCAAATAACACCTAAAAGCAAAGCCAGAAAATCCAAAAAAATAGGAAAGGGACCCTTTTTCATGTTCAAGTACCCATGTTTGGGGGTTTTTTCCGTGGGTGTGCGAGTGTCGTAAGACAATGGAGGGCCGCTATTTTTCATGTTTGGATGTCAAAGAACCCAAAAAAATTATTCCCGTTCCCCGGTTCCGTCAAATAACACCTAAAAGACAAAGCTAGAAAATCCAAAAAAATAGGAAAGGGACCCTTTTTCATGTTCAAGTACCCATGTTTGGGGTTTTTTTTTCCGTGGGTGTGCGAGTGCCGTAAGACAATGGAGGGCCGCTATTTCTCATGTTTGGACGTCAAAGAACCCAAAAAAAATTATTCCCGTTCCCCAGTTTCGTCAAATAACACCTAAAAACAAAGCCAGAAAATCCAAAAAAATAGGAATCCGACCCTTCTAACAATTAAAATAAATTATCTTTGAACCATTGAAACAACACATTCAACTTTATTATGTGATTTAAACACGCCATAATAAATAAAGGTTACATCAACGAAAAAGCAAAAAATAAACATTGCATTCAGTTGTTTAGCGAGTCACCTCGTCTTCGATTTTCACAACATATTTAGTAAAGACAACTAAAATTTCTATTGGTCCATATTTTTTCCAATAGTTAGATTGTACTGACACCTTCAGCAGTTCTTCGTTGGTCCTCAGCTCATTTATTTCATATTTTATAAGCGTATCTGAATACTCAAAGCGAGCTGGTTGGCAGAAAAACAATCGTCTTACCGTTTGTGATTCGTGAATTCCAAGAGGGGGAATCCCTTTAGGTGCAACTTGTTTTATTAAATTCTTCAGTTCATCGATGGTACATGTTGAAGGAATTTGAAATTTCTTAGGATTTTTTCTTGTGAACGCGCATCCAACAAATTTGTTCTACGGTGGCATGTTCCATTTCTCGTTGTAATACAGGATCGCGTCATGAGTACGGGGCCTAGTGCGTTGAAGTAAGTTTATTATTCCATCTGGTGTTCTTCCAACAGTGCATAATAACTCAATCGGACCAACACAAGAAAATTGATCATTACTCATTAACATTGTGTTGACATCGTCATCATTTATCAATTTCATACACTGAAAACGAATTTGGTTACCTGTATCGGTGAATAGCTTCCGGTAGTGAATTTCATCCAAAAATTGTTTGTCGGATAGCTGAAGGGTATTGTGTATTCTGGTTTTTAGGCTTGCAAAATCACAGTTGTTTGGTACTCGAATGGGCACCGGAGTTGAAGTTTGGAAGTAAACGCCAGCATCATTGTGAATAATTGATCCATTTGGAAAAATGAAAGCCAACCTTGAGTTGACAATCGTCTGACTGCTAGTTTCTCCTAAAAATGCGATACTTTGTGTATCAATTGGGAGACTATGTGAAAGCATGATAATGCGTGATTTATTAGCCGTGTCTGCTATATATATAGATGGTTGTGACCGAGTGATTGCTTCACTTTGTTTACAAAAAAATAGACACGCGTGAACATGTTTCTTGTTATGTTTCCTTCAGAATGTGTAGTCAAGTCAGTCAATGTGTTGTCGCGCTCAAACTTTAATAGCATGCATGTCATTATGTGTTGTCAATTATGACAATGATGTATGCTACACGCGTAAATGATTTTTGTTGGACCAACAATTTCTTTGCTTAACCAAACAAGTACTTAATAATATTAATTGGTTAGTAATGGGTTACAACAAATTATATCGCATAATGAATACAATTACATAAACAATGCATGTTTAGTCTTCATTTAGGTCGACATAGTGTCTTTTGAATGACATCAAGCTTGTGTATTGCTGCATTCTACTAATATATGGAGTTGTCCACTGCTTTGCCTGAGAATAACAATTGCTTGACCACAACAACGCTGGAGGCGATAAGGGACAATGGTCTTTCAAATAAACCTGTTGTACATGAACAAAGATTATATCATGCGGTGACCGTGTCAAATGAACCAGCAAAGTCATTGCATAATTGTTATACTAACTATATTCAATGTACCCGAACAAAATGATTTCCAAACACGTGACCGACACATATCATGCGGTGCCCAGAAGAATCAGGTGGTGGCTGACTTCTAAGAGGAAAAAATGTCATGCTTTGTTGTCGGGACAACGATACATGGATTACGTTATACCGTGATGCAATCACATATCCCATCTCCGTTATATCCATTCACTTGTCCACACTAACCTGAATCAACCAAACATACACATGTAAGTAATTTAAAGTTTGTTATTAAAAAAATTAACCCAAAAACATACCTTCGAAAACCCATCAACAAGTAGGGACAACTTTAATTGTTCAAATCTCTCTGTGCCACCGAAGAGGTTCATGTACTCATGCGACCACCTGCCAAGTTCTTTAATCAATTCATTACGCACTAACGGCCACGAATCTTCCCCGATACCTAATAAAGCGGCAATGGACCGATATCCACAGTTCCCGTCTACTTTCACATCCACAACGTCACGAATGAAACCTTGAATGAATGGCGCAAATTGATCCAACATCGGGATGATCCTTGTTGGCTGAGGCGGTTCAGAACATGATGCACTATGTTTGACTGGAGAGTTGCTGCTTTGAACAGAATGAAAAGCATCAACATACTCCCAGTAAGACGGATCACGCTTTGTGGATCTTTGACTTCTTTTCATCGGTTTCTTCGGTGCACCTTTAGTGTTGACCTTTGATGGAGGAGGGCACATAGAGTTATGATCAGGGTATGCAATTTCTCGAAGTTTACTCTTCAGAGTTACTTTGCCAGACACATCAAGTTCATCAAACCTTTTAGATATGGTCTCTATTTCTTCCTTGATGCTGACTTCCGTCTCACATAACCCTTGGTCTGAAAAGCAAAGTCTCCTCCAGAAAATATGGACTGACTCCAATGGGATGCTGCCAGCAGTATACCTAGAAAGCTCACATGCACAAGGAAGACCGTGCGTGCTTCTCATCACACAACCACAAGAAGAAGGATTGTTGCCGAGATAACGTAGACAGTCAACCTCAGAAGCAATCTGATTTAAAGCGTCCCTTGAAACCATCCCAAGAAGCCTCTTGTATAAGGTTTTTTTTATATACATGCCCAACCACATGCGTACTGGTTTCAAAGGATTCATTAATTTCGATGTGTTGCAGCGTGATCATGTTGTTCATGGCATCCCAAACACTACATAGGTCTCCAACGCTATTTTGTAGTACTCTTTTGAGAGCCCAATAAGCTGATTCAACCCTACATTTAAAATACACAACAAACATGAAAATATACAACAATTAAATACCATTTATTACTAATCCTTACTAACAAATAAAATCAATTTTTAATACCTGTTTGTTGTTGTCTTGCCTAGGTGTATGACCTTATTCGTCCATGCTGTAATAAATTTTTCCTTGTGGGGGATAATCCATGTGTCGTTAACATAGTCAATGAACATCGGCCAAGGCAAACAAACAACTTTAAACTTCTAAAGTGACTCATGGAACTGGTGTTTGGACAGACAATCAACCAAAGTACCCCAGTTATCCATTACATAGTCCCACACATTTTTTTCACCGATTAAAGATTTGCATTTCGCCTTCACATTCTTATCGATATGAAACTTGCACAACAAATTTGTACACTCGGGAAACATAGTTTTCACTGCATTCATCAGTGCTAGGTCTCTGTCAGTGACAATAACAACAGGGAGGCGATCGTTTCTTAAAAATAGGCCTCGAAATCGTTCCAAAGCCCATACAATATTATTAACACGCTCAGCCTCCAGATATGCAAACCCAGCAGAGAATGTCATCGTCGTTGGTGTCACTCCAACAAAGTCAAGTAGTGGGAGTCTGTACCTGTTTGTTTTATAGGTACTGTCTATAGAAAACACCAGATGACATGCATTGCATAACTTTACTGCATCTGGGTGACACCAAAACAAATCACGCACCACAACTTCATCCTTCAATCTATGTCAATGAATGTATTGATCACGTTCGAGAAGCTTCATCAGATGCTGCATTTCGGTATCAGCTCCTCTTATTGAAGAACGATATGCACTTCTTGCATTGTAAATTTGCTTTATCGTGGTGCAACTGTTGGCATTGTGTTCCTTCAACGTTAGCAAGATGTTTTTTGGTTTCACCATTGACTTTGTCATATCAACAATAATTTTCTTTTCATCCTTAGTCAATCGCTCAGCGTATGGATGTCCAATTATGGACTTGGCCAATTCATGATTGTGAATCCCATAGATCAACTTCACCATCCAACCTTCCCCTCCATGCACTGGTTTCCCACGAAGCCTGAAGGGACAACCACATTTCCTACTCCCAGTGTCTTTTCTAACGAATTCTTTATTCCTACACTTGTACGTACCACTCCTTTCACACCCAATTAAGACAAATGAACTTCTTCCTCAGCTACCGATATCTGTGTCAGACCTCATAATCACTGCAACAAATCCATTTTCATGGGCAACTGTTCAAGCCCATTGCAAAACATCATCTCGAGTATCGAATACCTACAACGCAACCCAAACATATTAATTTTTTTACAAAACATCAATTCAACCAAATGACTCAAATTATCTATGATTACCTGAGATGTATTAAAAGCATTTGAACAATCGACATGTGGTTCATTCACCCCACATTCTTCTTCATTATCATAATCATAATCCATATGAACTTGTTTTGACATCGCATAGTCATACCTCCATTGATCTTCGTCCATCTTAAGGACATATGCATCATACACAAGTACATTCAAATTATCATATAACCATATCCAAAAATTTACTACATATTAACTAACAAACATATTAACAAGACATATGCATCATAAACAAGTATATTCAAATTATCATATAACCACATCCACAAATTGATTACATATTAACTAACAAACATATTAACAACTAATACAAATATATTCTAAATTTATAACTACATTATTTACTTAAACTAAACTTAACACTATATTAAACAACTAATAAAACATTTTTTTACTACAACAAAATACAATTATGTTACCTAAATCATTTAATATTATACCAAAATCATTATACCTAATTAAACCAATTATATCCACAATACAGATATTATAAATCATAATATTCATATATATATATATATATATATATATATATATATATATATATATATATATATATATATATATATATATATATATATATATATATATATATATTTCCGGAAGAAGTTCTTCTAGAAATTCAACATTCTCATTCCAGAACTACTTCCTTTTGCAGTAAAAAGTAATTCCGGAAATAGTTTTTTACTGTTCATCTTCTCTAAACAACTACCCAGAAAACGCAAAAAAAAAAAAAAAAAACCGATAAATGCGTACCTCCAACGAAATACGAACAACAACGACTAAAACAACTTCAAACACGGAACAGCTGCTTCACGGGACCACCAAATCGCTTGTTACGAAACTTCTACTTCACGGGACCACTAGAAAAGCTTTTTACGGAAAAGGATAACAATAGCAAGAAGACGGGGATGAAGGTGAAAGCGCAATAAATTTAAAGAAAACAACCAGGGACAAAATCGTCATTACATATACATTAAATATTATTTTATTTTTAGTTATTATTATAAAATGAAATTTATTTTACTTCACGTTGTTATAAAATTATAATTATTTTTTTTTATTATATATTAAGTTTTGTAATGCAAATTATAATTATTTTTTTATAAAATATACGAATTAATTAATTTTTATGATTTAAATTATACTAAATTGTCACACAAATTATTATTTACATTTACATGCGCGTAAAAAAGGAATTACAAATATTAGTCATAATTATGTTCACTAATAATAATTTATGTATAATAATATTATTTATTTTATAACTTAATTTATTTATTAAAATCAAATAATTAGGAAAGTACAACATTTTAAAAAAACCAAAAAAAAAAACTTCCGGAACAACCTTCTTCCGGAAGAAGAAGGAAGTATTCCGGAAGACCCTTTTTCCGGAAAACTTCCAAAAGACACTTCTTCCGAAACATTTTCTGGAGTTCTTTCGAAAGTCCACCTTCTTCTTCCGGAAGAAGTGTCCTCCGGAAATTTTCCGGAAAAGGGTCTTCCGGAAGTTTTCCGGAAAAAAATTCTTCTGAAAATAACCTTCTCGGAGGGGCATAATTGCCCATTCACTGTTTGCTGGGTGTCCCAACAATTTTGCTGGGTGCACGTAGCAACTCCCAAGAAAGTTACACTAAGGAAGTACAATTTTACGAAAAAAAAAATAGGTGCTGTAAAAATAAAAAATGTAACCTGCCATTTATAACCAAAAATACCCACAACAACATTTAGCCCAATCAATGTTTCTCCCTCTAATTTTAATTAAATTAAATTTTATATTGTTTTATGTTCTCGCACATGCACTATACAGAGCAAGGTACGAAAGTTTCGTGTTCTTGGCACATACAACTACCCCAAGATTCAGAAGTTGGATAGAGAAGAATAGAAGAGTTTGATCAAATTGAAGTTCAAATCCTTTCTGCTGAGCTGTTGTTCCAGCAAGTTTGTGATATATATCATCAATTAGCATGTCAACCAAGTTTGGAAGATTGGTGCCTTTGGTTTTTTCCAAAAGGGGATTTTCCACCTCCACCAGTATTCAAAAGGGTGGTTCTGAGGAAGGTTTAAAATCATTGAACCTCTGTTCTGCAATTAATCAGGCTCTTCACATTGCCTTGGACACTGATCCCCGGTGAGTCTCTCAATTTATTTATTTATTGAGGAGATATCTAGTGAGAGGTGATAAGAGTAAATCTTGATCATATATATTCATACACATGATCAAGAATTTTTTATGTTTTAATCTTAATCATCAATTTCAATTATTAGTTCAAATTCACTTCTTTCAGGATCTCATATGGTGTCATCTTTCACCTTATTTGTATCGTCTCCTATAAGTATTTATTTATTTATTTATCCTTATCCTATATGTGTAGATACATACACACAGCTTGGAAATCTTATTCACTGTATTTGTTTTATGAATTTTGACTAATTGGTGTTTCAAACTGTGTTCAGCTGTTGTTTTATGCTGTGGTTTTTACCTTGTCTGCTGGATTTTTCTTTTTTAATTACAATGTACAAGTTACTGTAACTTTTAAATCAAATCAGGTGATGAAATGGTTTGAAAAATGTCTTTGGTTTTTGCAATTGTGGTGTGTATCATTTGCATTGTTTCCCTATTAGTTTGAAAGGTGATTGAAATTTCAACAGTGAAATCACAGGAAAAAAAAAGTTAAAGTGAGAACCTGAGGGGGAAAGAAACATTGGTTTGCAATATCTAACATCATTAAAGAAACATTCAATTCTGAGTTTTTTATTTGACTTGTATTTTTCTGTCAAAACTTGATCTTTACTTTAAATTAGTGGGTTCTGTTTAGGAAGTGGATATCTGGGCTCTATATAGGATTCAATAAATATCCTGTGTACATCCTTATCTTTTCTTGCACATCATCGCAGTTCTTATGTTTTTGGAGAGGATGTCAGCTTCGGTGGGGTCTTCCGTTGCACCACTGGATTAGCAGACCAATTTGGTAAAAAGAGGGTTTTCAATACTCCTCTCTGTGAGCAGGTATTTATTTGTATGTATTTCAAATTGTCTCTGTTCTTCTTTTCTTTCTGTTCTCCTATCTCTCGTGTAAATATATATAGTTAAGAAACACAATGAAAATATGATTCTAATAACGGAAATCAGAAGTAAATTCTAACATCCAAGAGAAGATGAAAGATCATTTTCTATCCAAGAGGGGGGAAAGAAACATAAATATGAGCATTTTCTCAAGTATCGGCTGATGGAATCTTCCTCTGAAATTGTATCCAAAGATTTGATTGTGCATTTCATTGTATTTCTTCTTTTTACACTAAGTATCTTTCTAATTATTTCTGTAATATGTATATCCTATTAATTGACTTAAAATTTTTACATTGTAATGCTACTCACAGGGTATTGTTGGTTTTGGCATTGGTCTAGCTGCCATGGTGAGTCTCAGAGGTTAAAATTACTTATTTCTAGCTTTACCGTCAATCCTTACTATAGTCTGGTATATTTAAGCTATTATATTTTTTACCTGGCAGGGAAATCGAGCCATAGCAGAAATCCAGTTTGCAGATTACATTTTCCCTGCTTTTGACCAGGCAAGATCCCTTCCCATGGCTTGGTTTAGTCAAAGCCTCTATTGATCAGTAATTGACAAATTTTCATTTCCAGATTGTCAATGAAGCTGCTAAATTCAGATACCGGAGTGGTAACCAATTTAATTGTGGAGGTAAATTTCTTTCACTGCTTTAGTGTTAAAGTTTGACTCATCTCTATTTTCACTTGTTGTATTAAATTTTTTTTACACATTTTTATAGGTTTAACAGTTAGAGCCCCTTATGGAGCTGTGGGCCATGGTGGGCATTACCACTCTCAGTCTCCTGAGGCTTTCTTCTGTCATGTTCCTGGTATCAAAGTATGGTGCTTTCATATGGACTTCAGCATGTTTGTTAGAACCTTTTTTTCTATACTTCTGTCTCTTGTCCCTGTTTTCCAAATAATAAAGGCCACCTACTATGTACTCTTTGATAGTTCAATAGACTATAGAAATGTTCAAATTCTAAACCAAAGGCAGTATGGCAAGGCAAGAGTTGAAATCCATGTGAAAAGAAGATTATGAAGGTGAGGGGGATAGTAATGACAGTAAATCATTTTAAAAAGTGGCAGACTAAGTTCTTCGATTACTATAGCTTCTGAAAAGAAGATGGAAGTTGTTAATGTATAAATGTATATTGAAATGGACCAAATATATTGAAGTAGACTGTTATTTTATTAGAGAAAAGGTGCTTTTGACTAGCTGCATTAATACCAATGACCAGCCAGCCGACATTCTAAATCTCACCAAGTCCCTTAGGGGTACCCATTTTGGGTTCATTTGTGACAAGTTAGGTGCACTTAATCTGTTTGAGAATTATAGCATATCACTCATTTCTTGTAGGAAAACCAAATTTCTTGTAACTTTCTGTCTTTTTTGCATAATTACTTTTTTTTCAAATGCCTCAAGAGTTTCTTCTATAGGTGGTCATCCCTCGAAGTCCACGGGAAGCAAAAGGGTTATTGCTATCTTGCGTACGAGATCCAAATCCTATAGTATTTTTTGAACCGAAGGTTGTATTCTACCAAAAAAGCCTTAATGAATTATGTGCACAGTATGTGGCTTTCACAATTCTAATCATGTGATTCTTGGTTTCAGTGGCTTTATCGTTTGGCTGTTGAAGAAGTACCAGAGGATGACTACATGCTGCCTTTATCTGAGGCTGAGGTACACCACATGTCACACTAAATAAAAGAAGGAATAGAAGTTCTGCATAACACTATTGATGCAGCATTCTGTAAAACATTTACTCTTATGAATATTGAAACGTGTATTCAGGTAATTCGGCAAGGAAGTGATATAACACTTGTTGGATGGGGAGCTCAATTATCTATAATGGAACAAGCTTGTCTTGATGCTGAAAAAGTAAGTGGTCGTTGCATTGCAACTGAAAGCTTTTAAAACTTGTATTCTGCATTGCACCATATTTTTGTTTATTGTTGGTTATGGTGGGAAGTCATACTGGAGAATTTCACTTAATGCAACCTAATACACTTGGTATGTAGACTCAGTTTTTCCACAAAGGAACAGAATTGGGTTGCAACCTACTATGCGTGATTGCATTAGATATGGAAGGGAAACCAAGTTGAATAGAATTAGGTCTTGCGATCAAATAGCATAAAAAATATCACATTTAAACTATGTGTAATAATTGATCACAACGTCTAGGAAGAATTTCATTATCGCAAATAAATTCAAGTATTATACTAATCCAAAATATTTTGGAATACTGAACCATGAAAAATAAGGGGAAAATAGGCAACACCCGACAAATCATGCGTGCATCATTTTATGTCATGTCAATGAACATATATGTCTAGGTGCAATTTTTGTTTTATGCAGCTGAGTGGGACATCAATTTTGATTGGGGATATTCTATATTTTTCATAAATACACTGAGGGTAGGCAGGAAAATTATTAGTTCTGTTCCAGCTTGCATGGAATACATCCTCTGTTTCAGAGAAAATTGTGATTTTGAGTAATTTGGCTTATATTAGAACAATCATCTTAGCTATTTTTATATCATACCAAATATAAGGATCATCATTTCCCTTATAGGAACCCACAATGTAGTTTTCAATGTCATATACCATACTAATTATGATGAGGTTTGTGTTAGAGAGTAATTTATTGTCCTACCTCTGGTCTTAACCTCTTCACAAAAATTAAGAAACTGTTAATTTTGTTACTGATATTAAATTTGTCATTAATTTGTATAATTTTTCTAGAATTACCCTTAGAACTATTGGGATATCATTCTCTTATAAAAAGGACCGAGACAAACATCCCAAAAGGTTCTTACAAAAAGGATCAAAGGTAGTATTATACTTGTACTTGACCTAATTCATCAGTATAACTACATAAACAGTTAGTCTAACTAAAACTAGTAATATGATCCCATTTGCTGGCTCTCCTCTCTTATTTTCTAAGGACTTTATAAGTAACTTGATATTCTTTTATACTACTTGGTGTCAATTCATAATTTATGTGTTTACTGAAGAACAAAGTCGTTCTGTTCTGTAAAAGAAAGTTTGACATTACAATTTTCCATTTATGCGATAATATAAGGATTTCATTTTCTAAGTGGAAGTCTAGATTTTATCTCTACTGAAATTCTAATGCTGTTATGTGATTGTGCAGGAAGGAATTTCTTGTGAATTGATTGATCTGAAGACACTAATTCCTTGGGATAAGGAAACAGTAGAGGCCTCAGTTAACAAGACAGGAAGATTGCTTGTAAGTATATAATATACAGTTTATAGAATACTACTGTAACCTATTTGGTATCACCTTACATGATGAATTGAATGTACTCTGTATAGGTTAGTCATGAAGCTCCTATAACTGGAGGTTTTGGTGCTGAAATCTCAGCTTCCATTGTTGAGCGTTGCTTCTCAAGGGTATGCTCAGCCTTTTATTGCTATTTCCACCACACTGTATCCCCTATAATTAAATAAACAAATGCATATTTTCTATATATTGTGAGGACTTTCTAATATGGCATTCCATATAAAAGGATTTTTTTTCCTTAGGGTGAGGGGACTGTTTTGAAATTGAGTCATTAATTTGAATGATTCAGTACCATGTGCCTATAAAAATGGGGTTACAACTTACAAGAGCATACAAGTGTAAGCTTAGCCCATAGGATTATTCTTGTCTACAGATTTTCCTTTCTAATTCTACCCACAAAAAAGGGTGATGTTCATCTTTGTTAGCCTTATCCACAAACTTTCAAGAAGTCTCAATTCACAAAACTGGAAAACCAATAAACAACACTTTACCAGAGTTGAGAAGTATAATCACAAAAGGCTAGAACCTATGGCAAAAAACTTAACAAAAAGAAAGACCTAGAGCATCAAGATTCAGGCCTCCAAAATGAATAATTGGATCTCAAAACGCCAAAATCCCACCAAAAGGAATAAAAAAGGCTTGGTTGTTTTAGAATGTAAAACTGTACATCTGATTCAATGAAAGCTTCAACAAAATGATTATACCATATTCAATCAGGACATGTCTCAAGCTTGTCTTTCTCTTCTGTGGCACAGTTAGAGGCCCCTGTAGCAAGAATTTGTGGTCTGGACACTCCTTTTCCTTTAGTTTTTGAACCTTTCTACATGCCATCAAAAAATAAGGTAACTTGTTTGTAAACCTCTTCGTTTTATTTTTTCTTCATTTGTATGTGTCATGTTTAAGAGCTGTCTTGACTGATACAAGCTTCTTACTCATTCAATACAGATATTGGATGCAATTAAATCAACTGTGAACTACTAATGAGCTTATATAGTCACCATTTTTTGGCCTTCTATAAGGTCATGATGCCATTGACTGATGCATTAGTATATTGCACCATGGAGTTCGGAGGCTATACAAAAAATGAAATATAAATGATCAGCAAAAAAGAACAATGGCCATGCAAATGTAATACTTTTAATTTTCTCTAAGAGGCCATGTGTATTGGGAAACATCAAATATTTGAAGGGAGTGACCCCCATTAGTAAATCTCCTATAATAAATGGACTTTCCCTTTAAATGTGAAGTTGATAACTCAAATGTAGTTTTCTGCGTCCTACCAATTGTAGCTTGCAAGTTATTGACCAATTTGATGTGATTTTTTTTATTCATGATGTATCCAAGGGTATGGGAAAATATTTAATAAATATATTGTTAAAATTAGGTTAAATTACTTTTATTTTACCTTAATTTATTTATCAGATCAATGTAGCCCCTTTATTTTTAAAAGGAGGTTGAATTAAGTCTTTTATTTTTTTTAAATGCATTTAATATGGTCTTCTTTTGTCTTTTTGTTAGCTCTGAATATTTTTTTAAAAATGGATCCAAATTTGGTTTAAAATGAGATCAAATTGAATCTATTTTTTTTTTTTAAAAAAAACACAAGGGATTTAATTAAAAAAAATTTAAAATAAAAGAGACTAAATTGAATCTTTTTTAAAAAAAGGATTTAATTTAAAATTTTAAAAACTAAAAGGATCAAATTAAATCATGTAAATAAATTAAGGGATAAAAAAAGTAATTTAACTTTAAAATTAACAATTCAGAAACTCAAATAAAAAAATTATAAAATTAAAAATAAAAGTTAAACTAAAGAATTTAAAATGTAAATATTTTATAATATCAAAATTTAATTTAATCATTTCCGTAAAGATCTTTTTTCATGTAGTGAAAACATTAAAAAATTTAACTTTAAAAATAAAAAATATTTTATTAATAAATTTAATCTTAAAGGGATTTATAATACAAAATTAATTAAAAATGATTAAAATATTTATATTATATTATTGTTCAATAATGTATTTAGAAGATAAAAATGAATTATTTAAAAATAATTTAGTGATTTAAATATATATTTAAATTTTCTTAATAAATAAAATATATGATAAATATTTTCATAATTAAGAATTGAAAAATTTAACTACCAAATAAAAAAATCTAAAAAACATTTTATTTTACTATGTTATTTACTCAATTAAGTAATGTTCATTTAATTCCTGTAATGAAAATTAAAAGCAAATAATATTTTTCAATTTTCTAAAATAAATAATTCAAAAATAACACCCCACAATAAATAAACACAATTTTAAAATAATTTAAATTTGTGAGAAATATTTAATGAGGAAGTCGGTGAAACACTCATGTATATAAGGCGTTGGGTATTGTATGGTTCGCGACCTTGTGGTCTCTTTGGATGGATAGCTAGGAACAATAAGATCTTCAACGATGTAGAAGCCGAGATGGATTAATTAATTATGTTCTTGAGATGATCAAATTCAGAAGAAGCTGGACTTGGATCAAGGCAAAGGTAGATGGATGCTGCATGTTTTTCATTCTATGAATGGAATGTGGCGCCAATGATGTGTCTAGAACAAATAAAATGAGGGTTTTGAGTTTTGGGTCTGCTGGAATATTTGTCCATGCTGTGCGAGCAAAGGGGTGGGAGGGATAACTTACTATCAGTTTTTCTCTGTAGCAAAGGTCTTATACTCTCAATATGCAGCAACCAGGTTACATGGCCTACAATAAAAATTGAAAAAAAATCTTTTTTCACTTTAAAGAAAATATTGATACGTGAGATTCTGTAGTCAATATATATGATCTTTTTAAACTTTAAAAAACTAATAAATAATAAGTTTTTGTTGGTGAAACTAATATTCTAATTTTAATTGTTTTATCCATCTTACAATCTTTAGAGCACATGGGTCTCAACTCCGAATATGCTGTTGGTGCAACGTGTAGGTATGCTTAATGCTTTTTTGTACGGTGGCCTCCAATAAAGTGCTCTACCTATATGTGTTTTTCAATCTTTATGTTATTGTATATGTATGTATTCTAATGTACCTTTTTATATGATGGGGAATTCCTTGTACCTATTTAAGAAAGGGAAATTTTCAATTAGGAATAGTCAACGAAATCTTAATTCAATCCTTCCCTTCTTAAAATTTCTGAGGCCACGTGTCCAGCAGATTATAGTGTCAGGTGCATCCTTGTCCTTTGGCGTAGCTTCATTTGAGGTTGTTGATTACTTGGAAAGAAGTTCTTTCTCTTGGTGGACAATCTCATTAGCTTGAGCTACTTTGGACACCTCTAGGGTCTCATCCATAACAACAGTGCTAGCGAGATCAATAATGACCTCATTAACAATGTTGTTGTCCATAGCTTTGGCAAAAGCCTCGGCTTGGACTTTAACAACTTGCTCCCTGACAGCAATTGTAGAAATAAGTTCTTCTTCCATCCTTGCTCTCTTTTCCTTTTGAGAATTATGGAGTTGAGTCACATGATCTGTAAACTCTCTTTCATCCATTTTGGTGAGATCATATGTGGTCTCATGAAAAATAGTGGGAAGTTTGTTCAAACAGTTGATGAAGGAATAATTGTCAGCATCCTTGGTGAAGCACACACAAGCATCATCAAAATGAGACGTCCTGACTAGACACAACACTTGAATGAAGTCATGGTAATCAACGTTGTCACTTCCATCATAACCAAATGAGGAGGCTTTTAATGTGTCAGGCCACACAATATGATTCCATAAGGTTTTAGCATCATAAGCATTTGGAGCTTGAACCAACTTCTTCCCACTGAAAAGGGAACTCTAGTTTCTAGAATAGTTTACCACGTCGAACTTCATTTGTCTTGTGGGCATTTCATCATAGAAGTAGAGTTTGAATCCTTTCTATTTAGCAGCATCCCAAATAGGTAAGCACTGACACACCTTATCTACAACGATCTTGATGTCAGTGGCCTTTGAGATGTGCAGGCCAAGTGGATAAGCAGTTTCTCAATTGCGAACATACATTTGAGCATGTAGTCCTCCAAGCATGAAGTAGTCCACTATGGTGAGGTCTAGGTCAGCTGGGTGAATGGGTAAGAGCTTTGTCAAGGGTATCCAAATATTGACCTTTTTCTTAAACTCAACTGTCGCAACCTACCATTCGACAGGAGTGTGGGCGAAAAGCCAAAGGAGCGTCTTCCAAAACGGAAAACGCGCGGGAGTTGCCACCGACGTTTATTCGAGGAAAACGCTAGAAAAACCAAAAAGAGGGTATGCGAATTTTGAAAAGAAGGGTTCGGGAGTTGTTTACGCAAGGGGAAGGTATTAGCATCCTACACGCCCGTCACAAAGGACGATAGCCTTTAATCGAGTGTGCATAACGTGACTTCAAAATTATTTATTTTCCCTTTTTATATTTTTTATTTTTTTGGGGTCCACAAGGGTGTTGCCCTTACTCCTACGTATCCTTAGGTGCGATGAGGAATTCAGACATATGTAGTTCTTTAAGTTTGAATGTTTGTGCGTTAAATTGATTTTTATGTTTTTGAAAGATTCATTTTAATTGCAAACAAAAAGTTGTTTAAGGCGTTGGACTCAACTGTCGCAACCTACCATTCGACGGGAGTGCGGGCGAAAAGCCAAAGGAGCGTCTTCCAAAAGGGAAAACGCGCGGGAGTTGCCACCGACGTTTATTCGAGGAAAACGCTTGAAAAACCAAAAAGAGGGTCTGCGAATTTTGAAAAGAAGGGTTCGGGAGTTGTTTACGCAAGGGGAAGGTATTAGCATCCTACACGCCCGTCACAAAGGATGATAGCCTTTAATCGAGTGTGCATAACGTGACTTCAAAATTATTTATTTTCCCTTTTTATATTTTTTAATTTTTTGGGGTCCACAAGGGTGTTGCCCTTGCTCCTACGTATCCTTAGGTGCGATGAGGAATTCAGACATATGTAGTTCTTTAAGTTTGAATGTTTGTGCGTTAAATTGATTTTTATGTTTTTGAAAGATTCATTTTAATTGCGAACAAAAAATTGTTTAAGGCGTTGGACCTTGAAACAATGTTTTAAAATTTGAAAAGCGCAGAGAATCATTAAGGTGTTGGACCTTGAAACGATCTCAAGTGATTTTTTTGATAAAAAGAAGTTAGTTAAGAGTTGGTTTTATCTTGGTTTTGTTTATTAACTTTCGATCTCTTTAAAGACAACTTTACAACACTAGTGATTGGTTAAGATTGAAATTTACAAAGAAAACGAGATCAACGATGATAGATGAAGAAGATGAATATGCACAAAACACAAGGGGGACCCCTAAGGGTGCATAGATCACATTCAAATATCAAAAACAAAACTAACTGACGGTCACTCAAAGAACACCAAACAAGGAACAATGTAGGGTTCGATCACGGTCACGATTTGGTAGTGCCTCGACTTCGTTTCCTCTTTTTCTCTCTCAATTCTCTCAATATCCTTCAATGCTAAACCTTGGAACCCTTCCCTCAGCCTCCTTCACGCCTATTTATAGCCAAAAATGGCATTGGTGGACCTGTAGCTCACCCAGCCGAGCTGAGACTTAGCCATGAAGTAATTGGCTCGCCCAGGCGAGCTCCAACTTGCCTTACTTAACATGGAAGTCTTTTGGTGGCCTAGGCGAGCCAGAGGCTAGCCTGGGCAAGCTAGGGTCTAGGAAACTCAATAAAAGACCTTTTTGCCCTTCCTTTTTTGGTATTTTTCACATTCTTGATCAAAACACTGAATGATTATCTATTTCGTACTATAACTGACGTTTAACACCGTAAGTCGACTAGTAAGGATCAAAAGATCAGCGGATGATATTCCCTGGGTGAAATTAAGGTATGACATAAACCTTAGGAGGTTCTATCTTTTATGAAGGGTCCCTCCTATGTTTCTCAAACAAATCCCTAGGAATATTGTTTTAGGTGCTCTTCTTGTCTTTGGACTTTTGAAGGTTTCTCCACACTACCTCCGGTGTGACCTTAGTGGATGGATGAACACACTATTGGGTTCTAGGAGCCAACCAATGTGGTTGCATTTTTGATAATATTTGGTTGCACTAGATGTGTCCACTAAGGGGGCTTTAGATGAACTATGGCATCAGATGATAAAGCCTTGAAGGCTTTAGATGTTGTATGTAGTCATGCCTCTTCCATTCTAGGGCTTGAACTAAAAAGGATATTTTGGAGATGGGTTCTCCTTGAGCTTCTTCAGAGAAAGGAGATAAGGATTGAGGGTTACCTGTAATGAATGTAAAAGGAAATCTCTAAGCATCTGTTAAAGGTGCCTTCTTTTTCATAGCACTTCTGAATCTGTTTAGGTGTATGGGGGATGGAGGAAGACGTTGTTTTGTTGTATTAGGTGTACACTTGTGTAACAAAGAGACGTAAGCATCTTTAGTATACTCACTGTCTGATACGGATGAAAGGTTTTGAGGAACCCATTCTTTGTCAGCAACTATTGAAGTAGACCACTCTTTGTCACTAATCTTAGTGTTAGCTTTGGTGGCTCTGGTTTTTACCCTTCTAGGGATGTTAGAAGGAATGATAGGTTGTTTTGGTGTCGATGTTAATTTAGAATTCTTTCTTTCTTTGGGGCAAGAGAGGTTGGAGCTTGTCTTTCTTTTTAGAAGAATAGCTTGAACACTATCTTCTTCATCACCAGTTACATTGAGGTCCTTCAACCTCTAAGGAATAGTCTTCTCTGTGGCTTTCTTTCGAGAAGCATTTGCAATTGGACGAGTAAGAGTGGATGCTCCAGACTCCTCATGTCTTCTTTTTGTTCTATGTTTTTTGGCCATTAGTGAAAAAGATAATGGAACTCACAAACCAATAGGGGGTGAATTGATTTCTAGAACATAACAAACTTTTCAAACCAGAGTTAAAAAAACTTCTTCCAAGGATCGTATCACAAAACTTTGATAAACCAATATTTAATTAATCACCCTTTACACAAAATCCTTGTTAAAGTTCTTTCTTCAAAAATATATTTTCTTTAAACTTCAGTAAATTGATCAAGATCAGAATGAGAAAGAAATATAGGATCAAGAGAAAATGTACACCAATTTTTATATTGGTTCACTCTCTATCTCTAGAGAAGCTAATAGTTATATCGAAATCCAAATTAGATTTTCACTATGCATATAAAATTCTTACAAGAAATCATAAGGTATCTCAGTTCCTACCCCAGAAAAAGAGATTAAGGTACTCAACCCTAGACTCCTCTGTGAATAAGAGTCTAAGAGAAACCCCAAACTAGAAAAACCTATTCTAGCATGCCTTCAGAAATTCATGCATATACTAACAATGTGTAAACTACATAAAAAAGTAGAGTCAAAGATAAACACAACCTGATCAATCCTACACAAGATCCTTGTTTGAATTAATGAGTGTTTTCTTGAACTCAAGAGAAAATCACAACTCACTTTTCACAATATGATTTTCATAATCAAAGATTAGAATTTGTGAGTCACATTGTTTCTAAGAATTTTATCTTCTCTTTTTATCACATACTTCAGCTCATACAAATTTTGCACTTTTTTTTTTTTGCACACTTCTAAAGTTGTTAGAAGTGAGAACACAAGGTGACTATTTATAAAGAAAACCATTATAACCGCCTGTAATCAATTAAATATACAATGTAATCAATTATTTCAAAGAATTAATTGATTATATTATCATTTCAAATGATTAAAGTGTTCTTCCCAAAAACTAGAAAACTTCCAAGAACAATGTAATCGATTAGTTTCTTGATGTAATCGATTAAAGTGTTCTTGATCACTTCTGAAACACTTTTTAAGAGAGAAGTAATTGATTATATCATTTGGTAATCTATTAAATCAAAGACTCCTGAAGAATCAATCATTGTATCAAAAAGAGCTATGTAATCGATTAAACCAATATGAGACACTTCTCTACAAGCTTCAAACACTTATGTAATTGATTATGATCATCTTGTAATCAATTAAAACAAAGAGTTTTAACTTGAGAAGCAATTTTATAACTTTAGAACTTTTCTTCTAACTCCTTCATTTATGATGCATGATGCACATATGAAATGATAAATACTAAGATGCAACACACAACAACAATCAATACAAATGCCATTTAAGAAAGTTAGGCATGTAAAAGACAAAACTTCTTCAAGTCTTCTTCAAGCTTTCAAGACTAAGTCTTCATGTTGCTTCCCCTATCTCTAACAATTAGCTTTTCTTCCCCTTCTTTTTATTTTGCTACTTGTTCATAACTTTTTGGATCTTTTTGGCAATGCCAAAGCTATTTAGCCCCTTGTCTTCATTAGCTATAGCCTTGGCTAGCCTTTTTTGCTTCCTCTAATTGATGCCTTCTTCAGTGTTTCTTCCATCACCACCTTCATAGCTTTTAGTTTGGTTTCTGAATTTTAGTTGCTTAGCAACGACCGAACCTTTGACTATGATGATGTTCTTAGAGTCTTCATCTATCCTGTCAAAAACATGATAAACTCCTTGATCCCAGAGCACTTTGTTTATCAAGGTAGCATAATAGATGTTGTGCAGTCCACTTGAGCCCTTCAATTTTCATAGGATGTTGATATAGATGGTGTGAGTCAAGTTAAATGGAAGAGCAAAAATTTATGAAGATCAAACAGAGTTGTCTTTGACCTTGATTTGTGAAGAACACTCTTGTTAAGAATGTTTGCCTATATTTTTGCCCTTTCACACATCAAGTTGTAAAAGATGGTTTTCTGATCACCCACCTTTTCGGCATTCTCCTTGTACAGTGCCCTTGTAACATGGGAATCATAGTTCTTCTCCTAACCCTTGTGGTGTGTACTTCCTTCATGGAGATAACTAGTGGCCTTAGCTATGGAGTCACTAGAAAGAGTCACCCTTACTCCAAGAACCTTGGACACTATTACTTTGATGTTCAGGAACTCAACATTCCTCCAAAATTTTTTGACTAGTTCTGGGTATATAGTCTGAGGCATGTTGAAGAAGAGCCTTACCCCATAGAAAAGTAGTGTCTTGTTGAGTTTAAGACCTACCTTTTCGAGTTCAACAATGTAAAAAAAATGCTCTACATGGATGAAGGGCTCATTGTCAGTATGAATGGTAGTGATTTCCATGGTGGGAATGCTTTCTTCTGTCGGTGAGTTCTCAAAAGACATAAAGAAGTTGTCGAGGCTAGGGTTTTTGTTTCTAAGATTGAAGATGAAGAGTAGGATTGGATTTCGTCATTCATATCTTCAATATCTAAATAAAATTAATACGTATGAATCATTTTTCAACATCTCTGATGCACACATTAGATCACCCCAAATCAATCCCTCACATTTGAGAATCCTAAGAATATTCATCAAATATCGATTCCCCGTATATGAAATAAATATTCTAGCATTACAGTCATAATCTCATACTATACGCAATCAAAATGTTATGCTCTATTCCTAGCAACGTAACATAAAGAGTGAATTCATTTAGTTCAAATTCTAAGAGTACTTTACAATCAAACTTAAAATCCAATTTCAAGAAACTAGTGATCAAATAGAATCAAGCATTAAGAAAAGAATGAAATCACCAGTAATGAGTAGAAAAGATTCATATGTATAAAATATCAAAATAGATACATTAGAGTACGAAGATTACGTTCATTCCTGTGGAGAAACTAGCCGCTCATGGTATAGAGCACAAAATCAAAAGATGAAATGATTAAGGATGTGATCCATGATCAATTCAATGTCGATCTCTACAACTCCAGCCTCTCTTTTTCTTTCTTCTATCTCTTCCTCGCGTTGTTCTCACCTCTGTTTCTCCCCCTTTTCAGTTGTTGCTTGCCTTTTTATCTTCTGTGTGAAATTTTTGTGAATCATGCAAGTTTTGATGATGACAAAGTATAATCAAACAAGATTGCTTCAAGAAACATTCAAGGTTAAACAAACAGAGATTGCTTCAAGATTAAATCAAGACCAAGAAATCAAAGATCAAGAAGAAAGCTAAATCTTAGTCTATCTTTGTTAAAAGAGTCTCTTAGTGATTGCAAAGGTTTGGTCTCCCAACATAGATTTTAAATTGATTATAAAAAGGTTTTAAAATATTTTTAATATTTTCTGAAAAAGGCATTTTTCCACTGGTAATCATTACCAGGCATTGTAATCGATTACCAGAAGCAAAATTATTTTAAAAAGCTTTTTCAAAAAATTTGAAAATTGAAAATTTCAGAAAAGCTTTTTGAAAAGACACATCTCTTCAAACCATTTTGAAAAGGCACAATGGGCCTATATATATGTGTGTCTGACTTCAAAAAGTAAGAGAGAGATGTTCTAAGATAACTTAATTGTCAAATGCTCTCTCAACAACTATTGGGCAAACACTTGTAAATCTATTGAGAATTCTTTTAGGATCTTCAATTTGTATCATCTACTCTAAAGGAGAGAAATCTTTCTATTCATCTCAGAAACTCAATTGTAATCAAGAGACTGGTTGTCTCTTGGAGAATCTTGAACACAAGGGTGAGGGATCCCAAGGTGTGTTCAAAGTCTGTAAATGATTTACAGAGATAGTGGAAAATATCAAGTGGGTTGCTTGAGGACTGGACGTAGGCACGGGAAGTGGCCGAACCAGTATAAATTGAGTTTGCATTTCTCTCTTCCCTTATCTCATTTATTTTATTGCAATTAATTTTGTCTTGCACGTTTAAAGAACGTCGATTAAATTGATTGTTGCTTCTTCTTCTGCATTATAAGCCTATCATTTAAAAGGGGGTTCAAGTTTGTTTGTGGGAAAATTTTAAAACTTAATTCATCCCCCCTCTTAAGTTATTGATGCCACTTGTCCAACAATTTTGATCCAAAAGATGCTAGTACTACTCACCTAGGCGAGTTGATTCCTTCATGCTGAAGAAATGTCACTTGCCCATGAGAGTGATGGCTAGCCCAGGCAAGTTCACCCTGAATCTCCCATGTTCTACATGTAGGCTCACCCAGGGGAGCTCTGATTAGCCTAGGTGAGTAACAGAGGACTTCACCTTTTCATAATGACCCTTAACTCTCTTCATCTTGGCCCTATTTCTGGTTCCAACAAATAATCATCGAAACATAAGAGAGACATGAATGAATCTTCCATATTGTAAACAAAAACATTTATAAATGTACAATATATAAAACAACTAGAATTAAAGAAAATATATAAGAAAACTATTAAAATCAAAAAGATAAGTGTTAACATTCTAATCCAAAAAATAACTAAAATATGGCACTTATCAACTCCCCCTAATCTAGAATCTTGCTTGTCCTCAAGCGTATAGAAAGAAATCTATGAACATGATTTGCAAAAAAAAAAAATAGTATAAGTATAATATAAAAATGCTTCAATAATTCTAAAACAAAATATATGAATATGATTTGCAAAAAAAAAATAAAAAATCAACCTCCAAAGAGATTAGAACAACATTTTTCAAACACTCAACAATGAGAAATGTAAGCACAAAGATGAAATTCATAGAACCAAATGAGATTAAGATCAATTTGCTTTTTGTTTTTAAATAAAATTAGAGAAAACACCTGATTCACTCAAATAAAGGTAAACCTCTCAAAAGTTTATAATTCTCACACTTGCAAGTGTTTCATCTCAATACCAACACTAATACATCATAAATCAATTTTGCAATTCATTTCCCATCAAATCAAAGATAAAGTACATAATCATCATAGATCATTAGGAATTTTAGCGTTGGGCCTGGCTTAAAAGAAATCTTGGTTTTTAGGGATATTCAAACATACCTTGAGAATAGGAAAGCAAAAATAAAACAAGCTAGCAAATCAAATGAATCATCACTTCCTATCCCTTCCCTTTTCAACTAAGTTACCAATACTTCCTATACCAAAATCCCAAATTATAAAATTTACAATAACTTTGTGTAGTTTAGAACATAATGTACATAATTCATACATTTATTAATTGAAAAAGAACTTGTTTCCCTTTTCTTTTTTCTTTTCCTTCTTTTTCTTTTCTTTATAAACTATAATGAAATATTTAATTTACCTAAATAACAACATTTAAATACAAAGTATTTACATCACATTAGCCACCAAATGACAGAAATTCCCAACAAAATACCTTTGCTCACCTAACCTAAGGTAAGGTAGGAAACTTTTTTTCTTGGTTAGTGTTCCAACAAAATATCAAGTGTTTTGCTCAAAAGGCTTGCAAATGATAAAACAATATACATTGGGATAGCTTTTTAGCCAGTGGCTTAAAATGTATAAGAAAGAAAGAAAGAAAGAATGCCTAAATCATATCCATGCATCATATGTTATGACAATTAGAAATTCATGCAAAATCAACTGTAGAACATATCAATGAGGACACTCAATGTAAAATCTGTGGTTGCACACAACCAATATGACTTAAGGCTTGTTTCCATGTTCAAATGAAATCAATGTTTTGAAAGTTGATCTTTATCAAGTCCATTAAAAAACTTTTGAATTCATTTGGTATTTGGGAAAGCCATTCATTTTTTTTCATTCTCAATGTTTCCAAAAAATCACTATGTTGTGTTCTGATCCAATTCAAAAGCAGGTTTCAAAATCATTGGTTGTTGATTGTTTCCAAAACATGTTATGTCCAAGATTTTTTTTTTGTTTTAAGTCCCAAAAAAGTTATATATATTCTACAACTACGCTAACTAAACAAAATTATTCAATAATGTGTACTACCAAAAAGAGGAAAGCTTCTGTGTACACATATCAAAGTGAATGCATAACCAGTCAAAATCACAAACTCGCATAAATTTCCAAGCAAACATCCAAACTACTAAATAAGGCAATAAAGTAGTGAAGTTTATTACCAAGCAATAAAAAAACATAAAAAAAAGTTCATGAATTTTTTACGATCATGGCTAAGGAGCTCAATCTCCTCCAATGAAATAATCAATAAGATCTACCATGTCTTCATCCTCATATGCTATTCCTCTTTCTTGGTCATCTGTAGCTCCTCTTGGTCATCTACAGGACTTGCCTCCTCCTGAAAAATAGGCCTATCCCTAGGCCATGAAATGTTAGCTCTAAATTGCTCTGGGGTATGCCAAGTGACAAGAGAACACTTATAACTGTCTTGAAAATATGTATAAAAAGAAATGAACTTCACCCTAACCGTGACCTGCCAGTAGAACCAACACTATCGAGTCCTTAACCCCAAAACAAAGGAAAAGCTCTCACAATAGAGAAACTCTCAAATTTCATTAATCTTCAAATTTTTCCTTCAGAGAGTACAAGAATTCCCTATTTATAGGCTAATCTTGAAATGCTATAATAAATTCCCACTAATATGCATTTACCAAATGAATTGATAATTGCACGCCACTAAGTGAAAATAAATGACAATAAACATGAAAATAAATTCCTACTAGCCACTAAATGACCTGGAGTATTATAGAAAGCATTTAGTAAGGCTAAGAGAAAAGGAAAAGTCACAAGAAAATTCAGCCAAAAAATAGTATGAAAATTACAAATAAAATGATAGAAATTGGACTTAGTTATTATCTAATCAGCCCAATATTAATAGTCTACCAAAATTGATCAACTTAGTCTATGGATGCTTGTTGTCTTGTAAATTGGGCTTCCCAAAGTGATTCTTCAAGTTGGCCTCAAAGCATCTCCATAAATTTATAGGAAAGTGACCCAATTAGGTGCAACCCTTAATTCACATTGGTCTTGTTTCTCTTTGATCTTTACAATCAGGCCTTGCAATGCTTGCTTCATCCTCTTAGTCTTGGACCTTGTCATAAGACCTTCAATCCTATGTAAAGGATCATTAGACGGGTTGGTTGCACCTCTATCATAGGGTAGGGATTATGTTCCTGGCGATGCTGGTGCAATGTATAATAATAAAAGTTATCATTCAACTACATTTGGCCCCTATGGTTGGCCGCCTGTTGATCAGGAAAGCAATGCATGTATGTTTGCATATGGAGCTTCTTCCTCTGTAGGTGTGCTAAGAAGGACTCCAATGATGGCCGCTGCTATGGTGGTGATTGATGGACTCCAATGAATAAGCCATGGAAGAAGAAGCTTCACCACCAAGAGAATGTCTTGGATAAGAAGCTTAAAGAGGAAGTTTCAATGGAGGAAGAGAATGAGAGAGAGAGAGAGAGAAAGAGAGCAAAAGTGGCGTGGGAATGAAGAAAAGATAGGGAGAGAAATTGAGCTTTGAAGTGTGTCTCACAAGACTCTCATTCATCAAAGCTAGTGTTACACCCCTTCAATAGCTAAGCTCACTCCTATGGCAAAATACATGAAGGAAGAAAGCTTCCTTGAGAAGCTTCCTTGGAAAGCAAGTGTTACACCCCTCCAATAGCTAAGCTCACCCCCATGGGAACACACACCCCTCCAATATTTAAGCTCACCCCCCCCCCCCCCAAAATACATGAGAATACAAAAAAAGTCTCTACTACAAAGACTACTCAAGATGCCCTGAAATACAAGGCTAAAACCCTATACTACTAGGGTACCATTAACTTGTAGGGTAGGGTGTTCTTAATTTGTAGGGTACCCTATAAACCTAAAATGGCCAAAATACAAGGCCCAAAAGAAGGAACACCTATTGTAATATTTACAAAGAAAATTGGGCTCATACTTAGCCCAAGGGCCCAAAATCTACCCTAAGGCTCATGAGAACCCTAGGGCCTTGTCCTGCATCTTTGGCCCAATCTTCTTGGAGTCTTCTATCCAATGCCCTTGGGGGGTAGGATTGCATTAGTGATGAAGCATCTATTGCTGGCTGAGGTTGTCGAAACTACTTTGGTTGCTGCACTTACGTGGGCTTGCAATACTTGTCAATGAATGATTTATTGATGGGAGGTCGGATGGGTTTGGTTGTTGTGGCTTGTACTCCATAGAACTAGCAGAGACCTATTATTAAAGTATGAAAACCCAATGCTTTGTTTGATTTTTTTTGGGTTATGGGTGCCTAGGAGGCTCTACTATGACAAACTGGTGGAAGGCATTTGAAATCAATTGGGCTACATTAACACTGATATGCTCAATGAAATTGTAGACCAGTTGACATTTAGGTAGAGTCAAATTATAGTTGTGATCACTTGAAAGAATGCTACTCAGGAGAAAGGTCATCCAGATATGAGTGATTATGGTCATATGTATTCTCATGATCCACAACCTCTTTCCTACCATGCTATGAACAAAGTCCTGGCCTGGGAAGCAAAGTAGATGACCTATAGCGTCTTCATCAAAACCTGTAGCCCTGTGCCTCCTTGAATTTTATTCACATTGTTGTGTTTCTTCCAAGATCAATGGATTTCCTAAAAATTGGCCGATCACATCTCTATCATAAGGGACTATTGGCCTCGTACTTTAGAACGCTTATCATGAACTCCCTCCTTAGTAGGCCAAGCATTCATATAGAATTCCAAGACAACTTCAGGGTCGTATTTGGGCATTGGTTTTGCTAGTTGTCTATAATTCCTTTTAGTTCCTTCCTCAATGAACTCAGGATAATCTATCTCTGCTAGTTCAACTCTCATTTCCTTGAGGAAGGAAAAATCTTTGATCAACTCAAAATGTCCTTGGTGCTCCTCACTTTGAAACCTGTGTCCATCAAAAACAAAATATGCAGGTGGAGATGTGCTAGATCCTTCCCCTGTAGTCATTTTCCAAGCCCTCTTAGTTGTAAGTTTCTTTGGAGCCATTTGCAACAAACTCACATCTAAACTGAAATTAGCATAAAAATCATTTTCACTAAACACAAAATTCATTTCATTTTCAATTTTTCCAATCATAGCAACCAAATAAGTCAACTATTGTGTTTTTCATCAATTGTCCAGCTCAAAACACAACACATAAATTAGCAACTCAATTTCCATCATTCTGAAGAAACAAATTCAGCATTCAAAGAACAACTCATGTGCAATGTACCCATCATAGTACCATAATTCAGTCCAAACAAGCTATCTCAATAATGAATTAATGCTTGCATCCAAGGAAATTTGAACATTTCAATATTAGTTCAACACTCCTATTTTCAGCAGTTGCATTTAGATCAAAATTCAGAAACTTCAATGCTCAATAGGCTTTGTGCTCCAACTCAATAAGTAAGTGACAAGATTTGCCATAGACTAGTTGGAAGGGGGTGAGTCCTATAGGAGCTTTGTATGCAGTTCTGTATGCCCATAGAGGTTCATCTAATTTTTGAAGCCAATCCTTCCTTGACTAAGTAACTATTTTCTCTAGGATCTTCTTAACTTCCTTACTGGAAACTTCAGCTTGCCCATTGGTCTAAGGATGATAAGGTGAGGTTACCTTGTGTCTGACACTATAGTGTTGGAGAAATTTCTAGAGTTGGACATTACAGAAATGAGATCCTCCATCACTTATCAGTACCCTTGGTGTGCCAAACCTTGAAAAGATGTTTTTCATTAGGAAGCAAATAACAGTCTTTGCATCTGCTTGTTGAACAACTATTGCTTCCACCCATTTGGTTACATAGTCCATAACCAATAGAATGTATTCATTTGAGTAAAATGATGGCAATGGACCAATGAAATCAACCCCTCAGTAGTGAAATGCTTAAACCTCCAAAATTTTTGCAGTGGCATTTCATTCCTTCTGAAGATTGCACTTGTTCTTTGACAATTATCACACCTCTGAAAATATTCATAAGCATCCTTGCACAATGTAGGCTAATAGAAACTAGATTGGAGGACCTTGGCATCAGTCCTCTCTCTATCGTAATGGCCTCCATAAGGTGAACTATGACAATGTCATAGTATACTTCTTGCCTCCTCCTAAGTTACACATCTCCTCAGGAGATTATCTGCTCCAAACATAAAAGGATAAGGATCATCCCACACAAAGTATTTGGAGCCCATGAGAAACTTCTTTTCTGGTGCCAAGTGAGATCATCCGGAAGTGCACCAACTACTTTGAAATTGGCCATCTTAGCAAACCATGGGCTTTCTGCAATGTTGAGCAGCTTTTCATCAGGATACTCTTCTTGAATTTCAATACCTTGTGTGGTCACCTCATTAATGGTAAGTCTAGAAAGATTATCAGCTACATGATTTTCAATCCCATTTTTACCCTTGATTTCCAAATCAAATTCTTGCAAAAGTAGAATCCAACGGATAAGTGTAGGTTTAGAATCATCTTTGACCAAAAGATATTTTATAGCGGCATGATCAGTAAAAACCACAACCTTAGAACCTATCAAATAAGATCTAAATTTTGCCAAAGCATACACTACTGCAAGTAATTCTTTCTTAGTTGTTGCATAATTAATTTGAGCTTCATTTAAAATCTTGCTTGCATAATGTATGACATGGAAAACTTTATTTTTCCTTTGACCCTAAAATACTCCTATGACATAATCACTAGCATCACACATTATTTCAAAATCAAGTGTCCGATTTAGGGCAGTGACTACAGGTGCAGAAATCAGTTTTTGTTTCAAAGTGTCAAAAGCTTCTAAACACAAATCATCAAAATGAAATGAAACTTCTTTGTTCAAGAGATTGCTCAAATGCTTGGCAATCTTAAAAAAATCCTTGATGAAATGCCTATAAAACCCATCATGTCCTGGAAAGCTTCTAATGCCTTTGACATTTTGTTGGTGGAGGCAATTTTTCAATGACTTCCAGATTGGCTTTGTCAACCTTTGTGCCACAAACAAAGATTTTGTGGCCAAATACAATGCCTTCAATTACTGTAACACCCTGATATATATATATATATATATATATATATATATATATATATATATATATATATATATATATATATATATATATATATATATATATATATATATATATATTTATATATATATATATATGTATATGTATATATGTATCTGTGTGAATGTGTGTGTGTCTTTTAATATCAGTTCAGAGACTTTGTCAGAGTGAGACAGGGTG